>NW_007726597.1:266476-307312 GCF_000696425.1 Galeopterus variegatus | reverse complement strand
GGGGGGGGGGGGGACACCCCCCCCCCCCCCGTCTCCAAAGCTACACAAGCCCAGGCCCCTTTGAGGAGGAAAGGAAGACCTCAGGCTGGGAGGAGGGGACCTCAAAGCCAGCAAGGCTCCCTCCCCCCAGCCTCCCCTCTAATCAGTGGGTCCATCTGGGGTGTGCAGCGTGGCAGAAACCTCCTTCTCTGCTCTCCACCCCGATTACTCCATCCCCACAGATGAGCCTGCCCCAGGGCCGATACCATCTCCCGGCCCCACCCTACACACTCACACAGGCCACCCTGCCCTCCTGGTCCTCGGGCTGGGCTGGGGCTGGGCTGGAGGCCACATGGGGCTGGCCCCACACCTGGTCCCTTTCAGGGTGGGGATGGCTGGAAACCCTGACTCCTGGGTCCCAGAGGTGGGCAGAGACTGGGGAGAGATGCGCAGGGAATTTGGCGGCTGAAAACCATGGTCTTTACCAGCTGCCTGGTCACAAAAGGAGAAAAGTGGTGAAGAGGGAGGCAGATGGACACAGGGCAGAAAGCCCAAGAGGTCAAGACTGGTGGTGGCAACGTGTGATGGAGGAGGGACTGGAGGCCTGGACTCTTCTGTCTGTAGGAAGGGGGGGCTGAAAGTCAGGGGGACTGGGTTCCTGGTCCCCAGGGCTGGGACAGACAGAACCGAGTGAGGCTCCTGGGGTGGGAGTATTGCATTTGGGGATCCAGGGTCCACAGGGGTGAACCAGTGAACAAAGGAGCCGTCTGTCCCCCACATCTTCCGGGCCTCAGGGGCGCTCCCAGCACCGTCCTCCCCTATCCCAGTGCTGTCCTCTGCCAAATGCTGGGACCCGCCAAACCAGCTGTGCCAGTCGGGCATCCCTGTGTCCCTCCCCGCCCCCTTTCCTGAAGCAGCTCCAGGGAGGCCGGGGCCCAGCCCCAGGGTGGTGAGCGGTGAGCAGGTGGGCGGGAGGCTGGCTGGATGGGAGAACAGGATGCCCCAGTCCCTGCTTCATCTGCAGCCTGCCGCTTCCCCTTCCCGTCCTGCTCATCCTCGGTCCTTCCATCGTCCTCTGGCAGGGCCAGGCGCTGCCCCCACTTCCCTCAGGGGCCTGCGCTTCCTCCTTGGCTCTCAGTCCCCGAAAACCTGCTCCACAAAACCTCCACCCTGCCCTTCCTGCTCCTTGGGTTCCATTCATTCCTCTTTCTTTATTCAGCGGCTCCCACAGAGCGCCTCTTTCCGCCCCAGGCACTCCTACAGCACTGGGGACACAGGCGAACCAAGCGTGAGAGGGCGGCTGTGGTGGACGGAATGTGTCCCCCGAGATGCTCACATCCTAACCCCAGAACCGGTGAATATGTTACCTGCTGCTGCAAAAGGGACTTTGCAGACGTGTTAAGGATCTTGAGGTGGGAAGATCTTGGATTATCCAGGTTGGCCCTAATTGTCATCACAAGGGTCCTTATAAGTGAAAAAGGGAGGTAGGAGGCTGAGAGTCGGAGAGACTGGAAGACGCCTCACTGCAGCTGCGGACTTTGAAGGCGAAGAAGGGCCTTGAGCCAAGGAATGCAGCGGCCTCCGGAAGGTGGAAAAGGCCAGGAAACAAAATTTCCCCAGGAGCCCCAGAGGGAACACGGTCCTGCTGACACCTGGATTTTAGCCTAGTAAGGACCATTTTGAACTTCTGGCCTCCAGAACTGTAAGCTGATAAATCTGTGTTGTTTTAAACCACTAAATTGTAATTTGTTACAGCAGCAATGGGAAATTAATATAGCTGTGAAGGAGAGAAATGACCAAAAACTACAAATTACATAAAATGTCGGGGAGTAACGAATAGTAGGAAGATAACTAAGGCAGGCAAAGGGGCTGGAATGTGAACCAGGGGCAGGCAGTCAGGGCAGGCTTCTCGGAAGAGGTGACCAGAAGGGCTGAGGTGGCGAGGCGGGTGGACACCCTGGAGAAGAGCATTGCAGACACTGAGACCGGCCAGTGCAGGGCCCTGGGGTAGGAAGGTGCCTGGTGTGACGCGGGAATGTGGAGGAGGCCAATGTGGCCGGAGCAGAGGGCACGAGAGAGGAGCTGGTGGTCCCTACAGCACCTTTGTGCCAACTAGAAAAAGATGCCCGTTTGTCAAGTGAACTTTTAAAAATATTTCTATATTATTGCACAGCCTTGATAGTGGTATGTGGGTGCCTGGCAGGGAAAGCTTTCCAGGCAAATGTGTAAATATAAAGCCGTGGAGAAAAATAAGGCAGGGTGGGCGACTGCTGGGCTTTGGGGGCAGGGGAGGAAGGGGTTACACTGAATTTCTGTTTTATTTATTCACTTTTTTGGTGGCTGGTAAGTACAGGGACCAAACCCCTGACCTTGGTGCTCTAACCAACTGATCGAACCAGCCAGCCTGAATTTCCCTTTCAAACCAAGGTGATGACATCTGAGCAAGCATTTGAAGGAGGCAAGGGAAGGAAAGAGCATTCTGGACAGAGGGACAGCATGAGTGAAGGCTTGGAGGTAGGACCGTGCCTCTCCACTGGCGGAAAGGAAGCACCGTGGGAGCTGGCTCCGATCGCAGCCTGTCTTCGTGACCTGGGACTGACCCCTCCCACTGCTTCCTCTGATGCAGGCTCTCTCCCAGCCCCAGGAAACCAGCACGCCTTGCCAGTGAACAATCACCATCACACAACAGGGACACCCCTGTCACACCATGATACACGGTCACAGTTTTATTGTATTTTTCAAGCACTTACATAGCACATACTCAGTGCCGGCACACTGCCAAGAGATTTGCACAGCTACTTGTCTAATCCTCACAATGACCCTATGAGTGGGCACTATTGCTATCCCCACTTTATCGATGAGGAAACTAAGGCACAGAAGGCTGATGTCAACATCCAAGTCACAGCTACCACAGGTGCCAGGCTGCTGCTGTAGACACGACTGGACTCAAGGAAAAAACACTTTACACCTTTTGTGGCTCGCAATAAATGCTTAATAAACAGCAGCCCCGGGTCACTGTTTTCACCTAGGGATGCCCCTCAGAATGCCCTGGACAGGTTTGGAAAGCCAGTCTCCAGGCTGAGGAAGCAGGAAGCTCCTGGGGTCCTTGTGTAACTATCTGTCTCCCCCATCAGCTTGAGGTCTCAGGAGGAGTGACTGTGTCCATTGCACCCATCACCACGGACCCACAGGTCTCAACAAACTGGGAAGAATTTGTGCCATAAATGTTGAGCCTAGACCTAACTAAGCCACCTTTAGGCCAGTGCCCACCCCCAACATTGGGGATATTTGGTGATGTCTAGTGACATCTTTGGTTGACGCAACTTGGGGAAGCAGATGCTACAGGTATCTAATGGGTAGAGACCAGAGAGGCTGCTCAGCAGTGCACGGGACAGCCCCCATAGCGAAGAAGCATCCAGCCCCAGATGTCAACAGCACCAAGGTTGGGAAACTGGTTCAGACCCAACTTCCTTCCAGTTTATGGGGAACACAGAGGACAAGAATCTAAGCTAAAGGACTCTACGGGAAAGAGATGAATCCAGAAGGTGAGACATTCCATACAGGACAATAATCAAGGTTTTTCAACTCCTCAGATCGGGAATAACAAAAGGGAAGGACCCCACAAGTTATGTGTTTCTTAAGACTCATTGGCTTAAGATTTGTGCATTTCATAGTGTGTAGATTTTACCCCATTAAAAAAAAACAGGGCTGGCCGGTTAGCTCAGATGGTTAGAGCACGGTGTTAAAACACTGAGGTCAAGGGTCCAGATCGCGATACCGGCCAGCCACAACAAAACAAAACAAAACAAAACCAGATATGAACAAACACTGAACTTTAGTCAACAATATGCTTGTTGAAGGGCTTCGGGGTAAAGTGGACTGTTTTGTGCGACTCACTTTGAAATGCATCAAAGATTAGATGCAAACCCGCTAGAATGGCTAAAATTTAAAAAGACAAAGTGCTGGCAAGCATGTGGAGCAACCGGAACTCTCGTAGACTTCTCGGAGGGGGTGCAAACTTGTACAGCCACTTCGGAAATGGTTTGTCAGTCTCTTACAAAGTTAAACAAACACTGATACAACCCAGCCATCACACTCGGGGGTATTTGCCCAAGAGAAATGAAAGCACATGTTCACAGCAGCTTTACTTGTTATAACCAAACACTGGAAATAACCCAGATGTCCACCAACAGGTAAACAGATCAGCAAACTGTGGCTAGGGAATCCACAGAATTCCATCCAGACCGTGAAATACTGCCGGGCGATAAAAAGGAATGAACTGTTGATGCACGCAACAACATGAATGAACATCAAAATAGTTCTGCTGAGCTAAAGAAGCTAGACAAAAAATAGAACATTCCATCTGATTCCATTTATATCCAACTGGAGAAAATGCAAACTGATCCACAGTGACAGAGAGCAGATCAGTGTGTGCCTCGGGATGGGGGAGGAGAGGGATGGCAAAGGGCAGGAGGAGGAATTACCCAGGGCGACAGGAGGCCTCTAGGGAGTGACGGGTGTGTTCACCATCTTCACCGTAGTGATGGACCCACAGGTGTGCACGTAAATCAAAACTGACCGAACCGTGCCCTGTGAAATACGTACAGTTTATGGCCTGCAAGTTACATCTCCACAAGGCTGTAAATAAATAAGTGAAAACAAACCCCTTGAACTGTATACCTTAGCAGTGGAACTGTGTATTTTTAAAGAGTGGATTTTATTGTCTGCAATTATTGTATGATGATAGGTAAATTATATCTCAATAAACCTCACATAAAAAAAATAAGATGGACGGATAAACATGCCATCAGGCAAATAGAGAAAAACATTTTACAATGAATCTAGAGGGTGGCAAAATCCTTTCAATTTTTCTATATGTTTGAGATATTTTATCTATATGTATGTTTTGGGCTTATGACAACAGAAATTTATTTCTCACAGTTCTGGAGGCTGGGAAGTCCTAGATCAAGGCACAGAGGGCTTTCTGGTTCATTGATGGCTGTCTTCTTGCTGAGTCCTCACATGGCAAAAGGGTGGAAATATTTTATATTAAAATGTGGGCAAAAAAGGGGAACTGCCTCAATGAAAAGAAACTAAAGAGATATAACAATTAAACATAACGTGTGACCCTTGTTGGGATTTTGGTTCAAACAAACCAACTGTGAAAGACAAGAGGAGACATTCAAATACGACCAGGAATTCTGTGTTAAGAAATTATCGTCTTATATTGTGGTTATGTTGGGGGGTCGTCCTTATTTGTTAGGGACATACACTGATATATCGAGGGGTGAGACTTCATATTGATTGGGATTTGCTTTAAAATGCCTCATTGACAAGAGAACAATATGATTAAATTTCATAAATAATGCTGAGCGGAAGACTCTAGATGCAAAAGAACACACACCGTGTAAATCCCATTTATAGAAAGTTCTAGAAGGAACAAAATATGTTGTTAGAAGTCAGGTTGGTGGCTCATTGGTGGGGGCGAGGTGACAGTGTCTGGGGAGAGGTAGTACATTTGTTACATTTCAGTTTGAGATTCCAACCCACCCCTCCCCCGAATTATTTTTGTATTCCCTCTACTTTCCTATATGTTTTAAAATGTTTTTAATAAATAATTTTTTAAAAACATTTTGAAGTAAGATTCTGGAATTTATGCTGCCCTTCACCCCCACCTCACGCACAGGGGGTTCCTGCCTCGATGCCCTGAGCTTCAGTTCAGGGATGTTTGTGAGGACCCCAGAGATTTTTCAAGGCCTCCTCCTCTTCATCCTCTCAGGTGTGCTGAGAACTGACAACCACCTGTGTCCCCTCATTCCCACAGTCACTGCTGGGGCGTTTCCCACCTAGAACCCCCTCCCTCATGGGCCCACCTTCCCTCCAGCCTACCTCCCTCATGGGCTCAGAGCAGAAGCGGCCTGTCCCCTGCTCCTGGCTTGGACTCGGGTTTGAGCACTTACAGCCCTCCCTCTGGGACTGTTCTCTTGGCTTCTTTCTCTCTGCTTCCTGTGGTGGCTGAGTAATGGCCCCCAGCAGCATCCAGGTCCTAATCCCTGAATCTGTGAGTATGTGACCTCACACGACAAGGGACTTCGCAGACGTGGCTCACGTCTTGAGGTGGGGAGATGATCCTGCATTCTTTGAGTTGCCCTAAATGTCATCACCTGGGTCCTTACAAGGAGGCCGAGGGTGAACGAGGGAGGAGTGATGCGGCAGCCTCTAGACGCTGGAACTTCCAGAAAGAGTGCAGCTTTGCCCGCACCTTGATTTTAGCCTCAGTGAGACTCATCTCAGACTTCTGGTCTCCAGACTCTAAGATGATACATTTGTGTTGTTTTATGCCACTGAGTTTGTGGTAATTTGTGACTGTGTCAAAAGGAAGTTAACACAAGGCCTAAAACAATGCCCTATGCAGATTAAAAGTGTTTGATAAACAAATAAACATAAAAGAAATAAAAGAAATACACGCTGGGTACCCAGCATTTGTTATACTTTTCTTTTGACTTTTTGTGTGCCTGAAATAGTTCACAATAAGAAAAAAAGTTTTTAGGCCGGCCCGTGGCTCACTCGGGAGAGTGCGGTGCTGATAACACCAAGGCCCCGGGTTCGGATCCCACATAGGGATGGCCGGTTTGCTCACTGGCTGAGCGTGGTGCTGACAACACCAAGCCAAGGGTTAATATCCCCTTACCGGTCATCTTTGTAAAAAAAAAAGAAAAAAAAAAAAAGAAAAAAATTTTTTTGTTTCATTAATTTCCTCTAATCCCATTTGCAGCAGCCCCCAACCCCCATGCCCAGGGAGTCTTGAGGGGTTGTTTCATTTGGGGTAGGGGGCCCTCCATAGGTGCATGCAGGGCTGGTATCTGGCCCCAGGCAAAGCTCAAGGTCACCAGGGACCTGTGAGATTTATAAGGTAAAAGATGCCCAAAGGAGGTGCCCTCTGCTTTCATCTTTACAGGAGAGTCGGGTCTCAATTCTTTCTTATGAGCCACGGACCCGTGTGTCGCCTCATGACTCCCACCCCTTTGCTGCCAGAAGCCCCATCCCCAAAACTCATGTTGCCAACCCAGAAAGAGGTGTTCAGGGGTGCAGGAAGAGGCCTGGAGGCTTTTATCCCTTACCAAAGTGCTTGACCTCACTTGCTGTAAAAACTTAGACAAGCTAATTGACCTCTCAGGGCCTCAGTTTCCACTCTGAATAACTCAATATTAATAAGAAAAGCCACCCAATTTATAAGGGATAAAAGATTTGAATACTTTACCAAAGAAGGACTACAGGTGGCAAGTAAGTGCATAGTGTCATTAGTCATTAAGGAAAAGCAAATTGAAACCACAACAAGATATCACCACACACCTCATAAAATGCCTAAAATAAAAAATACTGATAATACCAAGCGCTGGTGAAGATGTAGAGAAATTGGAACCTTCATGCACTGCTGATCGGAATGTAAAATGGTACCACTACTTTGGAAAACAGTTTGGCAGTTAAATTTATATTTAACTAAAAAGTTAAACATACACTTACCATGTGACCCAGCAATCACATTCCTATGTATTTACTGTAGGAAAATGAAAAGTTATGTTTGATCAAAAACCTGTACATAAACGTTTCTATCAGCTCTGAGTCTACAGCCATACCACCCTGAGTGCACCTGGTCTCATCTATCAGCTCTGTTCGTGATCACCAAAAAAGCAGCAGCAACCCAAGTGTCCACCAATTAGAATGGATAAGCACACTGTGGTATATCCACACAATGGAATACTATTCAGCAATAAAAAGGAATTAATATTTATGTACACAGCACTATAGATGAATGAACCTTAAATGCATCATGCAAAGTAAAAGAAGCCAGACCCAACAGGCTATATATTGTACGATTCTGTTTATATGACTGTCTAAAAGAGCCAAAGCTACAGGTTTAGGGACAGAGAACAGATCAGTGGTTTCTAGGGGATGAGAGCAGGATGGGAGGTTTACCACGAAGGGGCATGAGGGAACTTTGGGGGGTGAGGAATGTGTTTTGTGTCTTGAATATGGTAGTAGTTACATGACTGTACACATTTGTCAAAACTCATTGGACTGTATACTAAACAGGGTGAATTTAATATTCATAAATTATACCTCAATAAACCTGAAATTTAAAAAGAAAGAAAGAGAAAGAAAAACAGGCCTAAGAAATAGCATTGGTAGGGCCAGTGCATGGCTCACTTGGGAGAGCGTGGTGCTGACAACACCAAGTCAAGGGTTAAGATCCCCTCACCGGTCATCTTTATTTTTTTTATTTATTTATTTATTTATTTATTTATTTATTTATTTATTTATTTTTGTCTTTTTGTCTTTTTTCATGACCGGCAATGGGATCGCAACCCTCGGCATTGCCCCCGCTCCTCGCTCAGCCAGTGAGCGGCCGATCTGTATGTGGGATCCGAACCCTTGGCAGGAGCGCCGCCGCGCTTCCCAAGCGGCGCACTGTAGCAGTGCGCCACCGGGCCGGCCCTCACTGGTCATCTTTAAAAAAAAAAAAAAGAAATAGCATTGGTGAAACGATGAGAGCCTTTGCATTGCTCCTGGGAAGGCAAATTGGAACATGACTTGGTATTACCTGGTAAAGCTGAAAGCAAAGACCCAGCAACTCTACTCCCAGGTACAGAATAAGGAGAAACTCAAGGATCTAAACCCAGGAGGGACGTGGGAAAATGTTGACAGTGACTCTATTAAGATTAGCACTCAGATGGTCATAGCCAGCAAAACGGTTACATTGTGGTTTTTTTTCACACAATGGAATACTGTACAGCAAAAAAAAACAACTAAGCACATCTACGCATGATAACATGAATACTTCTCACAAACATTTGTTGAGTGACAAAATAAGTTATAGGGGAATGCATATAACATGATTTAATTTACATAAAGGTTTAAAAACAGGCCAGACAAAACAGTCTAGTGTGTGTGTGTGTGTGTGTGTGTGTGTGTGTGTGTGTGTGTATTTAGGTGAAAAGATCATGATGAAAATCAAAGCAATTGACAACCAAAATTTAGGTTGAGGTTACCTCTGGAAAGCAGAAAAGGGGATACTGTGGGGAAGGGAGCATTATATTATATTATGGGAATGTCAGAGATACTGGTGACACTTTCTTGAGCTAAGTGGTGAGCTTATGTTAACTAATTTTATTGTTTTTTAAACTGTAGAATACGTTATGTGTGCTCTGCCAAGAGGCAATATAACGTAGGGCAGTGACTCTCAAACATTTTGGTATCAAAGCCACTTTATGGTCTTAAAAATTAGAGTGTCTATATTAGTCTGTTTTGTGTTGCTATAACAGAATACCTGAAACAAGGTGATTTACAAAGCAAACGAAATTTATTGCTTACAGTTTCTGGGGCTGGGAAGTCCAAAGTCCATCTGGTGGTGGCGACAGTGACCCAGGGGTCTCACATTGACAAAAGCAGGGAGGGCTGGCCCGGTGGCGCACTGGATAGTGCGCTGCTTGGGAAGCGCGGCGGCGCTCCCGCTGAGGGTTCGGATCCCATGTGGAGACCGGTTCCCGCTCACTGGCTGAGCGCAGTGCGGGTGCAACACCGAGGGTTGCGATCCCATTGCTGGTCCCCGGTGCGGGCGTGACACTGAGGGTTGCAATCCCGTTACTGGTCAGTAAAAAAGACAAAAAAAGGGGGAAAAAAAAGAAAAAAGAAAAAAGCAGGGAGAGCAGCAGAGGGCCGAGAGAGAGACAGACAGACTCTCCTCTTTTAAAGCCCTCAGAACCACGCCCCTGACCACCATGTTTAATCCATTCACTGTGGCATGATCCTACAATCCAATCACCTCTTCAAGGCCCCACCTTTCAACTACCATAGTAGGATTTCCCACTCTCTTAACAGCCACAGTGGGGGCTAAGTTTCTAATACAGGAAACTTGGAGAACACAGTTCAAGCTCCAATGAGTTCTGGCGGGAAATAACTCAATCCACTACAGTATCCCAATGAACTTTTGTTATGCAGGTTATATCTATTGATTCAATTGAGAAATTTAAAAATTATTATTTGTCAGTTCATTTAGAATAACAATAACAAATCCATTACATGTTAGCACAAATCATATATATATATATATATATATATATTTTGTCTTTTTCGTGACCGGTAAGGGGATCGCAACCCTTTGCTTGGTGTCGCCCACACCGCACTCAGCCAGTGAGTGCACCGGCCAGTTCTATATAGGATCCGAACCCGCGGCGGGAGCGCCGCACTCTCCCGAGTGCACCACGGGGCTGGCCCACAAATCATATATTTTTATCGGAAGTAACTAAATTTTCAAAATGTGGTGAGAAGAGGGATGTTGTTTTGCATTTTTGCAAATCTCTTTAGAAGGCATCTGGATGCTTGGAGCTGCTTCTGTACTCAGCTGGTTGTAATAGTGCATGTCAAATAGCCTCTGGAAAGTGCCACTGTATACTTGGGAGAAAATGAGACTAAAAAGCATAAATAACATCTCAGTATTATTACGAAATAGTGTTAACTTCCTGGACACCCTGAAAGAGTCTCAGGGAATCCCTAGGGTTCCCCGAACCACACTTTGAGAACCACTGGTGTAGGGGCTATTCCAAGTTTGAATTCCTGGTTCCACACTCACTGTATGTCTTTGTTCAAGTCGCTTCACCTCTCTTAACTCAGTTTCATAATCTGTAAAACCCCAGTGAAAGTGGGACCTCCTTTACAGGATTGTATTGAAGGTCAAATAAGCAACCACATGTTGGAACCCTTAGGATAGTGCCTGGCACAGTGGGTGTGTCATGTATGTTTCATGATTTCAAAATGCAAGTAATAATAAGCATGGCCAGTGTGGTGGGCTGAATCACAGCCCTCCAAAGATGTCCATGTCTTAATCCCCAGAACCCATGAATATGTGACTTCACATGGGAAAAGGGCTCTGCAGATGTGATTAAGTTAAGGATCTTGAGATGGGGAGATGATCCTGGATTCTCCAGGCAGGTCCTGAAAATAATGACAAGGGTTCTTATAGGAGAGAGGCAGAAGGGGCTGTCTGGGTATCTCAGCTGGTTAGAGTGCAGCCTTGTAACACCAAGGTCAAGGTTTCCCATACTGGCCAGCTGCCAAATAAAAAGAAAAAGAACAAGAGAGAGGCAGAGGGAGATCTGACACAGAGAAGAGGAATAGGCAATGGGAAGACAGAAAAAGAGGCTGGAGTGATGCGGCCACAAGCCAAGGAATGCCAGCAGCCTCTAGAAGCTGGAAGAGGAGAGGAAGAAATCTCCCGTGGAGCCCCCAGTAGTTACCGGCCCACCTTGATTCAAACCTGTAAGACTTGGGCCGGCACGGTGGCGCACTGCTACAGTGCGCCGCTTGGGAAGCTCGGCGGCGCTCCCACCGAGGGGTCGGATCCCACATACAGACCGGCCGCTCACTGGCTGAGCGAGGTGCGGGAGCAACACCGAGGGTTGCGATTCCGTTGCTGGTCCTGGTCCGGTACGGGCGCGACACTGAGGGTTGCGATCCGTTGCCGGTCACGAAAAAAGACAAAAAAAAAAAAAAAAAAAAAAAAAAAAAAAGGTAAACCTGTAAGACTCATTTTGGACTTCTGGTCTCCAGAACGGAATAAATTTCTGTTTCGTTGTTTTGTGTTTTTTTATGATTATTAACTAACTTTTACTGAGGTCTTACTTTGTGTCATTCTTTCAGATTTTTTTAATTGACCAATAAAAATTGTATATATTGATGGTGTATATAAATATATATTATGGTGTATATATTTATGATGTTTTGAAATACATATACATTGTGGAATGGCTAAGTCAAGCTAAATAACATATACATTACCTTCACATGCTTATTTTTTGTGGTGAGAACACTTTAATCTTCTCTCAGCAATTTTCTTTTTTTTTTTTTTTTTTTGTCTTTTTCCGTGTCCGGCAACGGATCGCAACCCTCAGTGTTGCCCCCGTACCGGACCAGGACCGGCAACGGGATCGCAACCCTCGGTGTTGCCCCCCTGCGCCTCGCTCTGCCAGTGAGCGGGAACCGGTCTGTATGTGGGATCCAAACCCTCGGCGGGAGCGCCGCCGCACTTCCCAAGCGGCGCACTAGCGCAGTGCGCCACCGGGCCAGCCCCAGCAATTTTCAATTATACAGTAAGTACATTGTCATGAACTATAGTCACCATGTTGTCAAATGGATCCCTTGAACTTATTCCTCCTGTTTAACTGAAATTTTGTATCCCTTTACCAACATCTCCCCAATCCCTCTCCACCTAAATTCTATTGTTTGAAGCCACCAAGTTTGTGGCAACTGGTTACAGCAGCCATAGGAAACAGATGCAGCTGGCCTATTTCAGGATTGAGTGAGAAGTGGACAAAGAGCAATGGAAATGTGTTTGGGATGGGGCAGATCAAGGTTAATTACGATGCTTCCAACCTTTGGTACCAGGGCCCCGCCCTTGACCTACTCACTTCCCCACTGGGGTCTAGGTACTGCAGTCCTGGAACCTAAAGAGACACATCCTCAGTCTTGTCTAGTTTCCCAAAACTCTGGTCTAAACCTCTGACCCCTTAGAGTCACTGGAAAAGAGGGGTGGGATGTCTGGGACCTGCAATCCCTCTTCAGATCAGAGGAGGGGTTCCTGAGACAAGACCAGGTCTCCTTCAATAAATCAAGGGCTCACCTGAGGGGGGACACAGGGACTTCTCTCATCAGACTAGGGGTTTCCCCAACTGGTTCCCAGAAAATGGGGTATAAGGTTCATTTTTAGAAATCACACTTTATTTTCATGAAATGAAACAGTCCCTACCCCCTCACTGTCCCCTGACACACACACACACACACACACACACACACAAGTAATGCAGGCTCAAAATGGAAAACCTGACAATTACAAAAAAGAAAGGGCCGGCCCGGTGGTGCACTGGAGAGTGTGCAGCTTGGGAGCGCAGCGGCGCTCCCGCTGAGGGTTCGGATCCCATGTGGAGACCGGTTCCCGCTCACTGGCTGAGCGTGGTGTGGGCGCAACACCGAGGGTTGCGATTCCGTTACCGGTCAGTAAAAAAGACAAAAAGGAAAAAAAAAAAAGAAAGACAAGGGACATGCACTCTTTATGGAGGGCCATGTGGCAGAGACCATGAACATTTAAATGTGGGCCCCCTTCCTCCCTGAATTTCCACATCTTGGAATCTCCCTAGAGACATACTTGAACATGGACCCAAGAATGTTCGTTGCAGTGTTGTTTATCATGGCAAAGGAACCGCAAACAACCTACATGCCGTCCATAAGAGAATAATTCAATAAACCGAGACACAGTTATTCCACGACATGTGACATGGCAGTTTAAAACGGCCAGATGGTTCTAGGGACTGAGAGAGTTCTCTGAGGCATACTAAGTGACAAAAGCAAGTTGCAGAACAATTTATACAGTATGATATACAATATTGATGTTAAAGAAGCTACAAAAGTAAATATTTATAATGGTTCAAATATGTGGGAAATATGTAGGAGAAAAAAAAAGAGCTCTGCGAGGAGCTACATCCAACAAACAAGAGAGGGTCCCTCAGGGAAGATCCCATGTTTCTTCCACCAAGAAATAACCAATAATGGCATCGTTACTCATTTATTTCCAGACTTTAATTTTGTAAAATTGTGTTGTTAGTGTCCTGTTGTTGTTGCTCTGGTCTAAATATTTGTCGTCTCCAAAGTCATGCGGGAGCTTGATCCCCAACGTGGCAGTATTGAAAGGAGGTGGTTGTATGGTGAGGGCCCTGCCCTCCTGCATAACCCATTAGTGGGTTATTATGGCATGGACTGGTGGCCTTGAAAAGAGAGCATGTGAGCACATTAACAACATGTGCTCTTGGTCAGCCCTCACCATATGATGTCCTGTGTAGCCACAGGACTCTGTAAAAAGACCCCATCAAGAAGGCTGTCACCAGATCTGCCCCTTGACCTTGGACTTCCCAGCCTCCAATACTATAAGAAATAAATTCTGTTTCTTTATAAATTACCCGGTTTCAGGTATTCTGTTATCAGCAATAGAAAATGGACCAATACGGTTGTCCTACTAATTTCATATATATGTACAAAAATTCACATTATATATATATATATATATATATATATATGTAATCCCCTCTGTGTGTGTGTATGTGGGGAGAGAGAGAGAGGAGATGATACAGCCTATATCATTGTATATGTTGCCATTTTACACACAATTTTATAACACAAAAAAGCATTTGCCATGGTGCTTCAAGCTCTTCATAAAGATAATTTTTAATGTCTGCCTAAAATTCCACAGGGGGCCTATAATTTACTCCCCCAATTCCCTACTGGTAGACATCTGGCTCATTCCCAAGTGCTCACTAGGATAATTATGTTTGTGCCTAGCGCCTCTGCTTTTCGGATTAGTTCCCCCCATCTCCAGAGTTGGAATCCCTCACTGGATTCTTCATTCTGAAGATGATTTTCCTTCTTTGCATTTTACAAAATATTACACCCATGTTTGTGTAGAGAGTTTGGAAACTACAGATAAGCAAAAGACAAAAAGAAAAACCATCGGCAATTCTGTCACCATTTTTTTGCTATAGATCCTTCCAGTAGTTATAAATAGGTTTCTTCTGTTTCCTTGTCGAGAGCACATTATACACAGCAATTCTGCATCCTGCTTACTTTTACTTAATGTATCATAAAAACCATAAAAACATTTTTCCTATTTCATTTAAAATGATTACATAATATTCCACAATGCTGTTCTATAATGTCCAGAACCTCCTCCTCTGGAGTTCATTATTAACCCCAAACTGGCCAGCCACAAAAAAAAAAAAAAAAAAAAAAAAAAAAAAAAAAAAAAAAAAAGCAATTTTTAAAAAAAAACTTTTTTTTTTTTTTTTAAAAATTTTTTTTTTTTTAAAAAAAAAAAAAAAAAAAAAGCAATTTTTAAAAAAAAACTTTTTTTTTTTTTTTTAAAAATTTTTTTTTTTTTAAAAAAAAAAAAAAAAAAAAAGCAATTTTTAAAAAAAAACTTTTTTTTTTTTTTTTAAAAATTTTTTTTTTTTTAAAAAAAAAAAAAAAAAAAAAGCAATTTTTAAAAAAAAACTTTTTTTTTTTTTTTTAAAAATTTTTTTTTTTTTAAAAAAAAAAAAAAAAAAAAAGCAATTTTTAAAAAAAAACTTTTTTTTTTTTTTTTAAAAATTTTTTTTTTTTTAAAAAAAAATTTTTTTTTTTTTTTTTTTTTTTTTTTTTTTTTTTTTTGCTGTTACAAATAATGCTATAAAGAAACTCATTGTGCATAAACTTTTATGGAGTTCTTATATTATTTCCTCGGAATAGAGTCCCAGAAACGGAATTCCTGGGCAAGAGTACCAAGTTAGTGTCTAGAAAATTTAAAACAATTTCCGATTATTTCCACAATAGGCACAGTACGGCAGGGTTCGCCTCACTGCTCCCGGGCTGGCATTGCGTTAGCTCACTTTAGGGAGCTTTGTTAATCGGGGAAGTGGAGAGTCGGCTCTCACTTTCTTTACGTATTGATTCACTGAGTCCACGAGTATTCATTGAGCTCCTGCCACATCAGTGGTGCTGTTCCAGGTGCGGGAGAGGCGACCGTGAACAGACACACGCCCTACCTTTGCAGAGCTCATGCTTTAGTGGGTGAAGGGAAGGAAGACGGACAGTAAACGTGTAAATAACTAAGTGGCCTGGATCATTTCAGGGAGCGAGACGTGCTGTTAGGACAGTTGATACTGAGGACTGACGCTTTCCCACAGGTTTGCAACCCACCGCAGTTCTGCCGTGTGAATTGTTCGTTCGTGTCCTTCGCCCACGTTTTGTTGACGTAGCAGTTCTGCATTTTCTATTTCTTTACTCATTGATCACATCTACGGCAAAAACAGTCATTTATTGAACATCTTCCCTGTGACAACTACTCGGCTAGGTAATTCTGCCCAGTAGATGTTACCTTCATTTTATAGATGTACAAATTGAGGGTCAGAGAGGTTAAGGAACTTGCCCAAAGCCACATAGCCCTGGTGGCACAATTGGGATTCACATGCAGACAGCCCAGGCTCTTAACCACCAGGAAATTCTGTTTCTAAAAAGCCTGTGACTCTAATTAGTTATCTTATTTGATAATTTGCTTCCCTGGAAACAACATTTTTAAAAGTTTTTATTGGGCTGTAATGTACATACATAAGAGAACACATTTCGGAAGTGTGCAGCTTGATGAATTAATTCCAAGTGGGCACACCAATCATCCAGCACCCAGATTTTTCAAAAAGAACATTTCCAGTCCCACAGAAGCCTGAATCCGCATCTCCACCCCCTCAACGTAACTATGACCCTGACTTCTCAAATCTGGTAATCGTATTTTAACTGCCAGCTCTGAATTCCAAAGGCATAAACCAACAGAGGGTTGTTAGCATGCATGCCGCTCTTTTCTCTTTATGTTAAAGGTATAATAAAACACAAAACTCTTTTTCTCTGCATTCGGAAAGTATGAGGATCTCTGACTCATTTAAATTAGCAGCAGATGTGCAAACACACAGCACAAAGCCAGAAGGTGACATTGGGATAACCAGATAAATGTATAAAGGGCAGCCAGGTCACTGGGAACAGAGCAGCATGGTCCCCCAGGAGCTTTCAGGAATGTCATCAGTCAGGGGGAATATTTCAGCTACAGCTTTGAAAAATAAGTCACAGACTCATGGGGCTGGATGATATTTAGTTATTGTAACCCATGTGCAGTCCTAGATTGCCGCAGGCAGCCTCCAAGATGGCCCCCAATGGTCCCTGCTGCCTAATGGTCATGTCTTTGGTTAGTTTCCTCCCTATTGGATAAGGGCTGGCCAATGGGACCAAAAGAATATGGCAGAAGTGGCAGTAAATGACTTCTGAGGCTAAATCTTTCAAGGCATTGCAATGTCCACTTTGATATCTCAAATCACTTTCTTTGGGGGAGGCTGGCTGCCATGTTGTGAGGAAACTCAAGCAGCTCCACGGAGAGGCTCGTGTGAAGAGAAACCACCTTGCCAGCTCCAATATGCTGGCCACATGAACAAGTCAGGTTGGAAGATCATCCAGCCTCTATCAAGCCTTCAGATGACCTCAGCCTCAGGTGACATCTGACTGTAACCACGCAAAAGATCTTGATCCAGATCTGCCCTACCCAACCACTCCCAAACTCCTGACACACAGAAATTATGAGATAGTAAATAATGTTTGTTTTGAGTTTGGGGGTGATTTGTTACACAGCAACAGGTAACTAATGCACAGACATTCCCTGCTGTTCACCCACCCATTCAGGCAGCAGCTATGGCTTTCTGAGGCTGTTTCTCAGGGAAAGACAGAATTCAGACAACAAAGAAGGCCAGTTTTGGCTTCTGAATTTCAAAATTCAAAAATAGACAATAGATTTAGAAGAAGAGATTCCAGGGAGATTGGAGAGACTGAGTGAACATTAGGAATTGGGGAACGAGTGGTGCTGGGGCAAGGAGCCCAGAACTGAAGAGACATAAGACAAGAGAAGAGTCATCATGTACAGCCCTCCTCTGAATCTTGCTGGAAGGGAGCCAGCCTGTCACCAGGGCCAGGAGCCTGCAGAAACTGCACTGGGACCCTCACCCACCCAGTCTCCATATGCATGAGCACCAGGTATTACCTAGGTCAAGGAGCTACATAAACTCAATGGGATGTGGAGACAGCTCAGAATGGATAAAGGGGGCTCACACAGCAGGCTGAAGTTCAAGGTAGGGGTCTTAACCTTTTCTTGCACCAGGGACCCTGGTGTGGTCCCAATGACACACCTTCAGATGTTTACACCCCGTGGAGTTCCCCGCATGGGGAAATTGGGCTTGGCCAATGGGATATTATCAAGCATGATGCAAGTGGAAGTTTGGAACACCCTCTCTTGGGATCCCAGCAGCCATGTGAAGAGGCCACATGGAGAGAGACCATTGCCAGCCTCCCAGCCATACCGTCAAGTCAACAGATGTACAAAGAAAGCCATCTTGGATGTTCCAGCCCCAGCCACTACCTGAGTCCAAGTTGACCAGAGACTCCAATTAAAATGAGATAAGCAGGAGAACTGCCTAGTAGAGCCCAGTCAACACACAGTATCATGAAAAATAATAAATGATTGTTGTTTAAGCCACCAAAATTTGGGGAGGTTTGTTACGCAGTAATGAATAACTGAAATAGGCCTGTGTTCTTTGGCAGGCCGGTGGGCCCTGTTAAGAAAGATTATCTAAACTTTGTTGTTTTTTTTGGCAGCCGGCCAGTACAGGGATCCGAACCCTTGACCTGGGTGTTATAACACCGTGCTCTAACCAACTGAGCTAACCAGCCAGCCAGATTGTCCAAACTTTGGAGATAAGGCAAGCAGTGTGTACTTTCAATGTTATTCTATGCTGGCACTGCCCCAAAGTACTCTTTGCAATGATGTGAGTGTCCTAGATCTGGACTCTGCAAAAGCAACTAGCCACAAGTAGCTACTGAGCACTTGAAATATTAAGAATGCATCTGATGAACTGAAGTTTTCATTTCACTTTATTTTAACTAAATTTGAATAGCCAAATGACTGGTGGTTACCATATTGGACAATGCAGCTCTAGGGAAGTGTCTAACAAGATGACCTAAAGGTTAGCTGATGTTCTAGGCATGGGCAGGCAAGTTTTTTTTCTGTAAAGGACCAGATAAATATTTTAGACTTTGCAGCCATAGGGTCTCTGTCACAACTACTCGACCTTGCCGTTGTAGTGAGAAGAGCACCACGGATAATACATAAATGAATGTGTTTGTTTCAATAAAACTTTACACACAAGAACAGGCAGGATTTGGCTTGTGGGCCATCATTTGCCGACCCTTCCTGTAGGAGAATATAGCTTTGTTTGACTTACTATCGATGAAGGGTCCCGACTTGGCAAAGTTAGATGTCTGCTTGTTCAAGATCAATACATCGAAACGATTGCTTTCTGAGTAGACAGACAATCCCAACAGTTACTGTCATGAACTGTTTTTGTCTTTAGCTTCACCACCTTGTTCTGGAGCTTTCTCTTTCCCTGATTATATTATATGTCCATCGGTCTCTCATGTCCTCCTTCGAACCATTCTGTTCTTCTTTTTGTTCTCTCACTGTGTTAAATAAATTTTGACATGTGCTTACTATATATTTGTATAAATCATGTCTTTTACTGTTTTTTGAAAATTATGCTTTGACAATACCTTCTCGAAAAAAGGTTTTTAAATGCCTGAAAGAAATTTTGTAGGATTACAAAAGAAACCAACTAAAACACAGTTATCAAAATATTTAAAAGATACATCTTTTATATAATATATATGCTTCTTTATTAACATTAAACAAGATCTAGGAGATCTAACAGTAGGCCCGATTACTGCTGTTAAGGGCTGGCTGGTTAGCTCAGCTGGTTAGAGCACAGCCTTGTAACGCCAAAGTCAAGGGTTTGGTTCCTGGCGCCAGCCAGCTGCATAAAAAAAAAAAAAAAAAAAAAAGTTACTACTGTTATGTTATTTCAAAATAGTGAGGAGACTAAACAATATTTCAAATATCTGCAATGACTGTGATGTGATTTGGAAATATCTGTGATTTCTATTGCTAGAATAATAGATTCCAGAATAAACAAAGTCACAGGTATCGCTAATGCTACCGTCGCCTGTTATCTACCTTGTAATTGTATGAGTTATCTGCTGCTGTGTAACAAACCACTGCAAGACTTAGTGGCTTAAGACAATAGCCATCATTCATTTTGCTCTTGGATCTGTAATTTGGGTGGAGCTCAGTGGAAACAGCTCATTTCTGATCCATGAAGCAACAACTAGGCTGCTCCTCTGGGAGCCGGAGAACCCACCTTCAAGGTGCCTCACTCACATGGCTGGCAAGTTGGTGCTGGCTGTTGGCTGGCAGCTCAGCAGGGGCTGAGGGCTGGGGACTTCACTTCTTCTCCATGTAGACATCCGCATGGGCTCTTGAGCTTCTTCACAGCATGGAGGCTGAGTTTGGGGAGTTAGTGCTAGCTATTGGCTAACAGCTCCACTGGGACTGGGGTTTTGGGAGCCTTAGTTCTCTTCCATGTGGGCCTCCCCACAGACTCTTGGGCTTCCTCCCAGCATGGAAGCTTAGTTTTGAGAATGATTGTCCCAAGAGAACAAGGCAGGGCATTTTTATGGCTTAGCCTCAGAAATCACGTACTATCACTAGCACTGAACCCTATTGGTCAAGGTAATCCCCCAGGTTCAAGGTTCAGACACAGACTTTTACCTCCCAAAGCGGAAGAAGCAAGGTCTAGAAGAACATATGGAATGGAGGATGTTGTCTAAGCCATCATTGGAAAATACAATCTGCCATAAAAATCAAAAGAATGCTAGATATCAGCTACAGATTCACTTAAAAAAATGCGATTTTTTTTTTATCCAAGTTTATGGAGCCCATAAATTCTATACAGAAACCTTTTGAGGGTTCATGTGCCAGGGTTAGTTGGGTTCAAGCATGAGAACTTCTAGGAGGATTGAGGAATCATCTTTTTAACAACAACTCTGGAGTATGTCATTCATTTGTTTAAGATATTTATTGAGCTAGCTTCAGGATCTACAACTACAAACAAAACCAACACAGTCCCTGCTTGCCTGACACTGACAGTGTAGTGGGAGAGGAAGGTATTTATAATCACACTACTTAATATAAATAACAAACCCAATTAAGATGCTCTGAAATAAAGGAGCCAAGTTCTATGAGAACATATAGCAAAAGAAATAATCTAGACTGTGGGGCCAAGGAAGGCATCTCTAAAAGCAACTGTCAAGCTGGGGTATAGAAGTCCTGCCTTGCTCCAAACCCCCCCATAGCTCCCCACTACCCAGAGAATAGAGTCCAAGCAACTGAGCCTGGAATTCAAGATCTTTTATGATCAGACCTAACTTAAAAGGCAGAGACTCTTTATTTTTACCCAACATCAGTTATCTCCTTTCTTAGTCACAGAATCCCGATTTTATTCAAGGCAGAAATGTGCCCACCTAAGAGATTGCATTACCCAGCCTCCCTTACAACTGGTGGTCAATGAAAGTTGTAGGGTGGAACTTCCAGGAAATTTTCTTAACAGAGGCACAGAGAACTGGCATATTCTTTTTGACCTGTCCTCTTCCATCACCACCATCTCATTCTTCCTGCCTGGAATGCAGACATGAAGGCTGGAGCTGTAGCAGCCACCTTGGACCATGAGGTAACCTTGATGATGACAGCTACATGCAAAAGATGGTGGAGCAAAAAGTTAGCAGAAGCTGGTCCTGATGACATTGTGGAGTCCCCACATCATCCTCAGACTGCTGCTTTCCAAACTACTTTAATGTAAATGAGGAATAAATGTCCATCTTCTTTAGGCCACTGTTATTTCTGGGCTACTAATAGCTATACATTTTCTAACTGATGCATTGCTACCTTTGTCCCATTTCCCTCATTCCCCACAATGTACACACTTACACCTGCATCATGTAATCCAGCTGCCCCAAACTCCCCCCTGCCACCTCACACCTCACACCTCCTTGCACCTGTTGAGCCCTCTTCTTGGGCAGCCCTCCCATCTGCCTTCTTATATAACTGGCAAACTCCAGGCTCCTCTAAGCCCAGCTCAAATGTCATCTCCTTTGCTTCCCTTAATGCCACACACCCCGCCCCAGCAGAATCACTTGCTCCCACCTCTGTATGCCCACAACATTGGTTCAAACTTTATTTGCATTGTTTGCATTATTTGGGTTTTTAATTAACAACTAAAAATAGAGAGAGACACAGTATGTAGGAATACTTTCTTCTTTTTAAAAAATAAAAAAAGGATACGAACCTCATATTTCATGCCCATCCCCAATTTTGCTACAAGAAACTTCTTTTACATCCTTGCACACATTTTCCTAGGCATATATATGTGTGTCTGCCTCAAAAAACAGCTTTGGAGGGCTGGCCGGTTAGCTCAGTTGGTTAGAACGCAGTGTTATAATACCAAGGCCAAGGGTTCGATGCCCGTACTGGCCAGCTGCCAAAAAACCAAACAAACAAAAGGCAGTTTTGGATTGTTGTTGCTTTCTATTTTTTTCTCATATAATTAGCATCACACTATCCTTATAGTTCTGTAACTTGATTTTTTCACTTGACATTATATCTGGGAGCTCTTTCTCTCCCAGGCCATGAGTTCTTCCTCATTATTTTTAGAAGCTGCATAATATACCATAGGATGGATGCACCCCTGTTTATTAACCCATCCCCTACTGATGAGCACTAGAGCAGCTTCCAACATTTGCAGCTTTTACATCAATAATGATCAAAGACAAATAAGTTAACAAGGACAGAGGACCCAGGCAGTGAAGGTGTTGCTTCAGACCCTGCAGACAGATCTTCGTAAATGTCTTTTTCCTCAGCTAGATGAAATCTGGTGAACAGACCTGAACTGGTGGTGCAAACCTTGGATGCTGCCTTCAGGTTTGGGTTGAGTCCCAGTCCTGTCACTTCTTGTGTTTGTCACTTTATGCAAGGATTGCAACCTCTCTGAGCCTCTGTGTTCTCTTCCATAAAACAGGTTCATAATAATATGTGCTTGCGAGGGTTGTTATGACAACATACTACACCCGTTGGGTTCTCAGCATGTTGTAAACCCTCAAAAAAAATGCTGCTACTTTTCTTATCAAGTTAAACATATCCCCGTCCTCTGACCCAGAAATCCCACTCCTAGATATTTACCTAAAAGAAATAGAAATTGAGGTCCACATCAAGACCTGTATGCAAATGTTCACAGCAGCTTTATTCATAATCACCACAAATTGAAAAATATCTAAATGCCCACCAACAGGAGGTGGGTGGACAGATTGTGGTACATCCATACAACGAAATAACTCCTCAGCAATGAAAAGGAACAAACTATCGATACATTCAACAACTTGGATGCACCTCAAAATTATCTGCGCAAATGAAGCCAAATTTTATGATATAAAGTTCTAGAACAGGCAAAATTAATCAATAGTGAAGGAAATTAGATAGACAGTTGCCCGGAGGTGGGGGGTTGATTGGGAAGGGGTGCAAGGGGATTTTCTGGGAAATGGGAATGTTCTGTATCTTAATTGGGGTGGTGCTTGCACAGGACTATGTATTTGTCAAAACTCATCAAACTGTACTCTTAAAATCTGTGCATGTCAGCACCACACTCTCCCAAGTGAGCCATGGGCGGCCCTTGTGCTTGTTATTGTACGTAAATTACACCTCCATTAAAAGTGAAATAGGAGGGCCGGCCCGTGGCTCACTCGGGAGAGCGTGGTGCTGACAACACCAAGTCAAGGGTTAAGATCCCCTTACTGGTCATCTTTAAAAAAAAAAGGAAAGGTGAAATAGGGGCTGGCCAGTTAGCTCAGTTGGTTAGAGAGTGATACTGATAACACCAGGGTCCAGGATTTGATCCCTGTACCGGCCAGCTGCTCCCAAATAAAAGACAAATTCCAAAAAGAACCATTTTGGGCTGGCTGGTTAGCTCAGTTGGTTAGAGCACACTGTTATAACACCAGGGCGAAGGGCTCGGATCCCCATACCGCCAGCCTCAAAAATAAATAAAAGTAAAAAAAAAAGTGAAATAAAGTATCATTATTACTATTGCTATCCCCGTTGCTTCCTTCTTTGTGTCCACCCAAAGTGACCTGCTGGAATGGAAGCATGTTTGTTTGCTGAATGAATGAGTGAATGAATGAATGAGTTAGTGAATGAGGTCTGAAGCAGCATACTGGGCACATAGAATATCCCTCGTCCAACCCCTCACACCTCAGTACCCCTTTGATTTTATAAAGGAGCAGGAGGCTGTGTACCCTGCACGCTGGTGCCGTGGTCACATTGGCCAAGCACTCCCTTCCCCCCACAAACACACACTTCCGGTGGATACTCAGCTCCTTGGCTCGGCAGACAGAGCTTTCTGACAGCTTCACCCCTGCCCATTGCTGAGGCCTGTTTCTCTCGTCATCCCAGCCTCACTCCTGCAATCACAAGACATGCAGTTACTGAGTCCCTTCTATGTGCCAGGCACTGGGGGAATCCCAAGGCAGGCAAAGATCCCAATCTCGGGGGCCACATACACAAATCTGTAGCCTGATGTCAGGTAGAGCTCATCACAATAAAGAAAAATGAAATGAGAGAAGGCAAGGATTGAGGCCACTGCTTTGGTGGCCAGGGAAAGTGGCTCTGGAGAGTGGGCAGAGGCTTGATTGAAACAAAAATGTCAGCCAGGTGGAAATCTGGGGAAAGGCCATTCCCCAGAGAACAATAAGCAGTGCAAAGGCCCTGAGGCAGTTTCTTTATTAGGCAGAGTGTTCGAGGAACAGGGCAAGGCCAGTGTGGCTGGAGGAAGATACAAAAGGGGAGAGTGCTGGAGACCAGGGCAGAGAAATCCAGAGGAGTAGATCACTGAGGGCCTCATGGGCCCTGGGGAGGAGTTTGGCCTGTGATGAGACAGGAGCAGTGGGAGGGTCGGGTGCAGAGGAGGGAAGTGGGCTGACTTAGACGGTAGCAGGCTTCCCTGGCTGCTGTGGCAAGAGACTATGGGGTGGGGAGCAATGTATGGAGACCAATGAAGAGGTTACTGCAATAGTGCAAGCAAGCAATGATGGTGGGAGCAGAGGTGGCAAAAGACGGTCAGATTCCAGAAATATCTTGAAAGTAGAGCCAGCTGATAGATTGCGTGTGGGGGTGTGGGAAAAGACAGGAGTCAGCGATGACTGTGAGGTTTCGGCCTGAGCCACTGAGCTGGGGAGGCTGTGGGTGAGTAAGTTTCCTAAATGTGTCAAGCTGTTTCACACCTCCAGGCCTTTGTACAGTCAGTCACCCCACCTGGAATGCCCTCCCTCCTCAGCATCCTACCCCCAGCCTCAGCCTTACCCCTGGTGCTGGTCACAGCTGGGCCCAAATGTCACCCTGTCTGGAAACTTCACTTTAAGTCCCCTGGCTCCATGTGGCATGCCCTTCTGCATCTTCACAACATCCTGATCTTTCTCTTCCCCCAAATGGATGGTCAGAGTCATTCTGCCAGCAACTTGTTTCAAGTGGGCGGCAACACCTGAGTGTCAGGGGAGGGGCTGTGGCTTTAATTTGGCAGCAGATGTGGAAATGCCCATGAATTCTTTCCTTCATTCAGTAAATATTTTTTGAGCATCTACTGTGTGCCAGACACTCTAGTAGGCACTGGGAAGAGAGCAGGGAACTACAGAGACAGATTCCTGCCCTCAAGGGGCTCTAGTGGGAGAGATGACAATAACCAGGAAGCAATGAAAGGTTTAGTGTGTCAGATGGTGATGGAGTAACAGCGGGATTCTGTGTGAGATGGGGGCGGGTGTGTGTGTGCGGTTATTAATAAGAATCAGGGAGTGCTTCACTGAGGAGGTGACACTTGAGCAGCAACCTAAAGGAGGTGAGAGAGAAGCCATGTGGACATTGGGAGGAGCATTCCAGCTGGAGAGAACAGAAGCGCAAGGCCCTGAGGTAGGATGTGCTTAGAAGGTAGGAGGACTTTCAAGGAGGGCCGTATGGCCACAGCCAGTAAATATGGGGGTAGAGAGGGTAGAAGCTGCAGTCAGAGAGTGAGTTGGGGGGTAGGGGACCATCATGCAGGGTCTCCTGGGCCATGGTGAGGACTTTGCTTTTACTCCAAGTGAGATGGGAGCGACAGGAGGGTACTGAGCAGAGGAGGGATTGTATTAATAACGTTTTTTATTTTCTGTATTTTGTGATGCTTTGACCTCTTGGGGGCTTTGCTGGTCCTAGAGAGACCACCCCTTTTAGGGCTAGCTAATTCCCGGAGATAACAGAGGACTCCCCTCTCCCAATTTGTCTAGGCCAACCTGACAAGCATTCTAGACATTTCCTTCTCCCTCAGCCCCTGTGCCCAAACCATCACCAAGACTGGTACAATCTCCCTCCAAAATATATCCTGAAGCAACTTTTTAACAGCTTTATTGAGAGAGAATTCAAACACCATACAATTCACTCATTTAAATGGTATAATTTAGTGGCTTTTAGTATAGTCACTGAGTTGTGCAACTATCACAATCAATTTTAGAACATTTTCTTCACCCAGAAAGAAAACCCTCAGCCCATCCTCCCCCGGCCCCTGGAAACCACTAATCTATTTTCTATCTCTATGAATTTGCCTTATTCTGGACATTTCCTATAAATAGAGTCATGCAATATGTGGACTTTTGTGTCTGGCTTTTTTCACTCAGCGTGATGTTTTCAAGGTTCATCCATGTAGCATTTATCAGTACTTCATTCGTTTTTATGGCCAAGTGATATTCCATTGTATGGACAGACCACATTTTACTTATTCATACATCAACTGATGGACATTTGGGTTGTTTCCACCTTTTAGCTATTGTGAATAATGCTGCTGTGAATATTTGCGTACAACTTTTTTGTGTGGATACATGTTGACAATTCTCCTGGGTAAATACCTACCTAGGAGTGGAATTTTGGGGTCCTGTAGTAGTTCTGGGTTTCACCTTTTGAGGAACTGCAGACTGTTTTCTAAAGTGGTCACACCGCACCACCAGCCACGTGTGATGGTGTGGGTTTCTCCGCATCTTCACCAATGCTTGTTATTGTCCTGAAGCGATTCGCTCCTGTTCACCCGACTGCCAGGAGCCGGCTCCAGCCGTCAGCTGGACCATCCCAGATGCCCCCTCCCTGGGCTCCCACTACTACTCCCAGTCTTTCCCCACAGCACAAGAAGAGGGACCCTTCCAACATGGGTGGTCAGCTTCTGTCCCTCCTCAGCTGGGAATTCTTCGAAAGCCCCTCATTGGCTAAGAAGAAACCCAAACCCCTCCCCATGCTTGGCCTACTGAGCCAACCCCTGCTCACCTCTCTGACATCACATATGTCCCTGCTACCCTGCCCATTCGGGTCCAGCCATATTCATGTCTTGATGCCTCTGGGCCATCCACAGTGCTATTCCCTCTGCCCCGGTACTCTTTGCCCTGTTCTCCTCCTCCCTCTGTCCTTCCCCTCTTGGCTCTGAGCTTTGTTGTCACCTTCCCTGAGAAGCCTAACTCCTCCCCCAGCCTAAATCACATCCCCTCATTCTTCTCCCTCGTTGCATTTAGCACTGAAGTTGCGCTTATATTTGTGTGCCCAATGGCTACTTCTTCCTGAGGTGGGGGCTCTGTGAGGTTGGGTGGGCATCAGTGCCTGGCTATGATGACAGTGAACTATACACCTGTGCTCATTTCATGCACACACACCACACACACACGCGCGCGCGCACACGCACGCACGCACACGCACACACACGTGCACGCGCACTCACACGCGTGCACACACGCGCACACACGCGCGCGCACGCACACACACTCACGCACACACACACGCACACGCGCGTGCGCACACACGCGCACATACACACACAGCCACCTCCTACCTGTGCCCTGACATGGCTGTTCCCTTTCCTTTTCTCTGGCCAACTCCCATGGGGCCTAAGTTTCATGTCACTTTCTCTCATATAGTATTTCAGTTTTTACTGCAGCCTACAGTAAAAAAAAAAATTGTGCGTTTGTGACCAGGACACAGACATATATACAAGCAGCCGTTCTCAAACCTTTACACTCTTAAAAATTATTAAAGACCCCAACATGCTATTATTTATGTGGCTTAAGTCCATTGATATTTACCACATTTGAAATCAAAACTGATAAATTTTGAAAATATTTGTTTACTAATGCATCTAAAAATAATACACCCATTTGCAAGTTAACATATAAATCTAATTTAATAAAAATAATATTCATTATATTTTTGTTCATTTAAAAATAATATTCATTTATTTAAAAAGAAATTTAGTGCGCTAAGTGGCATTGTTTGTACCATTTGGCAAATCTCTTTGATGTCTGGTCGGATCCTTGCAGCTGCTTCTGCTATCACATACCGTATAACTTCTGGACAACTCCACTGTACACTCATGAGTGAATGAGAACAAAAAATGTATGCAATGTTTCAGTGTTAGTAGTAAAATAATTTTAACCTTGTGGACCCCCTGAAAAGGTCTCAGGGACTCCTAGGGGACCCTGAGCCGTACTTCTCAAACTGCTGACATACAGGTACACAGTTTTGAAATAAATTTCCAAAAATGAAAAAAAGTTTTATCATAAGTTTGGAGACAAAACTTGACCTAAGCATACACACAGTTTTACTTATCCTAGTGGGAGTGTCCATAGATCTCATCATAAAAGCATGAAGTGTTGGATGTCAACCCGGCCGCCCAGCCCACACTGGAGCTGCTCAGCATATGCAGTATATGTGCCTATGGCCTTATTAAAATCGAAAAAATCCCAAATCTGGCTCCCAGGATAAAGGACCTATCGGAAATAAAAGTTTCATACATTGACATTTCCCCTACAGTGAACATGAACTCTGCTATGTTCTAGTTTATTCTATTTTATTTAGAAAAAAAAAAAAAATGCTGGTTGTGACTGAGGAGCCTGATGTCGCACCCCGCTAACGGCTCAGCGTTCATAGTTTGAAAAACTCTAGGCGACCTTCTGTTACTTCCCAGACAGAGTCCACTCCTCCTGACTGTGCAGTGCTTGGCAGTGCCCAGTCCTGTTTGGAATTACTTCACTCGTGGCTGCTTTTCCTTGAGCCCGTATAACCCCCAGACAGGCAAGGAATGGGTCTGACTTGTCCCCGGCCGCACTCCCAGCTTCTGGCACAGAGCCTCGATAATCGCGTAGCAGGTACGTCATGAGTGCATGTTGAACGAATCACTGATCAAACGGCGAGCTGGGGACAGGGTTGGGACTGCTATCCCGCCTATCCCGCTCCCCAGGACTCAGTTTTGTCCACATCATTTCCAAAGACCCAAGCAGCAGACTCCCAGCAGGCCCCTGCTGCCCTCGCCCAGCCGCTGCTCGTCCCCGGGCGGTGCTTAGAGATGTCCTGGAAGAATCAGACCTACATTTCCCGCCAGTCTCAGGGCTGCAACTACACCTCCCGTAAGCCTCTGCTTCCGCCAGGTGCCGTTCCCCTCAGTCATGGGGGCGTCTTTCCTCAGCCCCCGCACCCCCAATTGCATTCCTTCCACCCTGCAGACAGGGCTGAGCACCCCCTCCCTCCCGCGATGAGCCTGCCTCAGTTTCTCCAAAGAGACACCCCAAGAGGCCACCCCTTTCTCCTCCTCCGGACGCCCCCGATGAGGAGGGCTGTGCTCTGCGGGGCTTGTGAAGCGCCAGCCCGCGTGCGCCACGGCCGCACGTTTTGGTGGAAAGCCTTCGGCCCCTGCTGAGGGTTGTGGGGGGGGACCGAGTCGCACTGGGATGGGGTGTCCGGGTCTCCCACGCCGTGTGTTACTGAGGCTGCGTCTGGACTGCGTAGTTCCGGCCAAGCCTCGCCCAGGGGACGCATCGCAGGTGCTCACGGAACATGGAGACGTCCGCTCCGGGGCTGGAAGTCGCGCTTCCGGGGGTCTGAAGCTCGGGGTGCTGTCGGGGGCGGGGTGTGATTCCGAGACGGCGGCAGCCTGGCACGTGATGTGTGTGTGTCCTTGTCTGATGTCTCGGTGTCCCTGACGGTCCTGGTTCCAGTCCCAGCTCTGCCACTTCCCAGCTGTGTGACTGAACTTCGCCGTCCCTCAGTTTCCTCATCTGTACAATGGGCATGGTAAAAATAACCGTTTTAGAGGGCTGTTATGAGGATTAAAAAATGTAAAGCGCTGGGAATAATGCCTGGCACAGAGTAAATACTTATAGGAATAAATAAAATAAATCCTGGTTATGTATCTTTTGTATGAGGCAAGTGCTTGTGGTTGTGTAATGTCTGTGTAACCTCACAGGATTCGTATGTCTCTGTCTTTGCATGTGTAGTGTGTGTCTGAATCTTTGTGTGTGTTATGTGTGCTCCTTCGTGTTTGTGTGTGTGATGCATTACTGTGGTGGGGTGATGTCCCTTTGTGACCTTGTGTGAAATGTGTGTATAGTTGTGATGTACGTGTCCATGCCTGTTTAGGTGTGCGGTGAGTGTATCTTTGTATGTCTATGTATTCAGTGCGTGTGCCCGTGTGTCTATGTTGTGTGTATGTGTTTATGTTTAATGTGTGTGACTGTATATCTGTATGTGATACGTGTCTGTCTGTATTGGTGTGTGATGTATTTATGTTGTTGGGCTTTTTCTTGGTGGCTGGCCAGTAAGGGGATCTGAACTCTTGACCTTGGTTTTATAGTACCACGCTCCAAACAACCGAGTTAACCAGCCAGTCCTTCGTGCGTAGTTTTGTATGTGCCTGTGTAGCTTTGTGTGTATGAGTTGTGCATGCCCAAGTGCATCTGTGCATGTGATGTGTCCGTGTGTATCCACAGGAGTGGTGTATGAGTGATGTGCGTATCTTATGTGTGCCCATACACACGTATCCTGCGTGTCTTTTGGTGTATATTGTGTCTGTGTATTTTCGTGTATGTAATATGTGTCTGTGTTAGTGCATATGATGTGTCTACGAATCTCTGTGCAGGTGATGTCTGTGCATATCTGTGTGATGTGCATGTATGTGATATTTGCATCTATGGGTGTTCTTTGTTGCCTGTTTTTCTATGGAATGTGTCTGTGTGACTTTGTGCCTCAGCGTGTCACTGTGGTGCCCGCGTGAATCTTTGTGGTGCATGTGTCTGTGGATCTGAGGTTTTACCTTGTCTGTGGCGTGTGTGAATCTTTGTGATGCTTTGACGTTCCTGCGTGGCTGGGTGCATCTGTGCTGGGGGCCGGCCTGCCTGTGTGTTCCTAGGGCTGTCGTCCTGCGTCTTTGTGTGTGACGTGTACGTGTCCCCGTCTGCTGATGGCTGTCCACCTTTGTATGTGATGTGCTTGTCTATGAGGGTCCCTGCGACATATGTTGGCTGTTTGTGGGCTACATATGCCTGACATCTGCATCTTAGCGTGCAGCACACGTGTCCATATTGGTGGCATGCCACAGCAGTGTCCGGGCCAGGCACCGTGGACCCTGCGCCTCCCCCCCACCCCCACACCACGCCAGGGCCTGCCGGTCCCTCCCCCTCCTCTCTCTTCCCCTCCCTCCTGGCAGCCAATGCTACCGGGGAGCCAGTTGCCATGACGACACTCCCTCCTCCCTCCTCCCACCCGTCCTCTGACAGGCTCTCCGCTCCCCCAATCCCTGCTACCCTCGGGGGCGGGGCCCTCATTCTCGCGCCCCCCATCCTACCCTCTCCCCCCCACCCCAGCAACCCCGTTTTTTGGTCTTTCTCAGTTATCAAGAAAAGATCATCTTCAAATTCAATAATTCTTTCATCAGCTTCCTCTAGCCTTCTGCTTAAGCTCTCAGTTGTGTTTTTAATTTTGGTTCTTGAATCTTTCAGCTCCAGGAGCTGTTACATTCTTTTTGAAGGCATTCATTTCCTTGTATATTTCCTCCCTCAGATCCTGGATAGTTTTTTCTCATTTCATTGTATGATCTCAGTGTTCTCCTACCTCATTGACTTTCCTTAAGATTGTTGCTTAAGATTCCCTTTTTACTCAAATCAAGGACTTCCTACCCTATAGAATCTGGGACTTTAAAAGTGTATCACTTCAGAGTTGTCAGAAATTCTTTTTTTACATTTTTTTCATATTTCATATTTCTAGTATCTCTAAGTTGGTGTCTTATCATCACAATTACATTTTTATTTTTATTTTTTAACTTAGCATATTCATTATTACAAATTGTGATTTTTCTGTATGCCGTTTATGGTGGCATAATATTCCACATATATATATATGGAATGTGTGTGTGTGTGTGTGTGTGTGTGTGTACACCCCAGAGTTTCCTTATCAATCATCCATCAATGAACATTGAGGTTGGTTCCATACCTTGGCTATTGTAAACAGAGATGTGATGAACATGTGAGTGCAAGTATCCCTTTGATAGGATGATTTCCATTCCTTGGGGTATATATTCAAAAGTGAGATTGCTGAATTGTATGGAAGATCTATTTATAGTTGCTTGAGAAATCTCCATACTGTTTTGGGGAGGGGGTCCTTTTAGGCAACATGTGTGTATGTGTGCACGCACACGTGTGTGCAGGTGTTTGTAGGGAGCCGGGGAAAGACAGGGCCTCCGGGAGAATTGGGGGCAGAGGGAGGAATACTGTCTCTAAGGGGCACACAACACAGGAGGCTGTCTCTGGCTTCAGAGAGAGTCAGGGCTTGCGGGGTTCCCTTCTAAGGGGCTCAGGCTGGGGACACACACAAGAGGACATGTGTGTGCCCCAAACGTTCCTTAAACAGACAGGTCTCAACCCCCCTAACTGGGGGGTGAGGAGCTCCAGCATGGGGCAAGAATCTTCTCCCACCCTACAGCTGGGGGATCATCCTCTTTCCCAAATAGGGGGTAATGAGGCTGCCAGTGGCAGCGTATTTTAAATTCTGGGAGCTCTAGGCCTCACTGTTACTCCTCCTTTCCTCATTCCTCACTGGAATTCATCCAAGCCAGGGGTGAGGGGTTGGGGTGGGGGGGGTCCCAGCTTAAGGCGAAAGGAGGGACCCCACCCCCAACCCAACCACCTGGGAAGGCCTCAAACTACAACTCCCACAATGCCCTGGGCCATCCAGCTCCTTTGCCAAGGAACCCTGGTTGCAGAGCATCATAGGAGTTGTAGTCTAAGACTAGCCAGGATGGGAGGGGCACGAAGTCCAGGAGCCAGGGGCTCGAAGCCGGGACCCCAGCCCAGCCCTGTGCCCACAGATGGATTCGCCCTTGGCCGGGCCCCACTGGCTCCTCCCTACGCCGTGGTCCTCATTTCCTGCTCTGGCCTCCTGGCCTTCATCTTCCTCCTCCTCACCTGTCTGTGCTGCAAACGGGGCGATGTCGGCTTCAAGGTGAGGTGCATGAGGGGATTCAACGTGGAAAGGAAGACTCCAGCAAGGCCTTTCCCCCAAACCCAGGTGGTTGGCAGGGGAAGGGGAGCAGCAAACCTGACAGCACATTCTGGCCTGACATTATGGCAAGATCTGGAGCCTTGGGATCCAGAAATTGGGGATGAAAATTGGGCTGGGATTGAGGGAGAGTTATGAGAATGATAGGGAGAGATACGTATGGGGAAAAGGATGGTGGTGTATCTCTCAACCCTATGTTCTCCCACTCCTCACCCCTCCTTGCCCCAGGAGTTTGAGAACCCTGAAGGGGAGGACTGTTCTGGGGAGTACACTCCCCCAGCGGAGGAGACCTCCTCCTCACAGTCGCTGCCTGATGTCTACATTCTCCCGCTGGCTGAGGTCTCCCTGCCAATGCCTGCCCCACAGCCTTCACACTCAGGTACTGCCCACACCCTAACCAGGATTCCATCGTCCTACAGGACAGGGCTGAAGTCCTTGAGTGTCTTCCCCAGGGAGCTGAGACCTGGGGCAGTCAATGGGAAAGGCAGAGGTGGAAGGCCCAGAATCTTGGAATTAGCTTATAGGGAGGCAGAGATCATCTCGGTGGAAGCCATTGTTTAATCCAAAACCAGATTTGGAGATTCTTGTGGGGCAATCAGCATAGATCTCAATCTCAGAGGCAGCCAATGAGAGAGTAAAATAACATCAAGGGATCTTGGGATGCCAAGGGGAGAACTGATTGGATGCTGAAATCTTGTGGGCAGCCAGTGAGGAGGCTGAGATCCTGCCATGGAATGTTGGAGGCAGCCAATGAAAAGAGATGAGTGGAGGGTATTGGTGGTGTGGGGGAGAGAGGCTCAGGGGTTTCCCCTCTTATCCCCCACAGACATGACCACCCCCCTGGGCCTTAGCCGCCAGCACCTCAGCTACCTACAAGAGATTGGGAGTGGCTGGTTTGGGAAGGTGAGTGGGGCTGAGGGTGAGAGGTGGTGGTGGTGGTGGTCAGTATCCATACAGTCCCGGGCTGTGGTCCTGTTCTATGTCCATCCCCCCTGCTCTCACCACCTCTCATCTGTCCCTCACCTTCTCCCCTGCCCCCACAGCTCACCCATTCCCCCTATATTGCTCACCCACTCCCACTGGCCCCATCCCCCCACATCTGTCAGTCAGCGCTTCCCTCCTCACTCCATTGACCACTCCGCCTCGCCACCCGGCTCTCCATGCGTCCGTCCGTCAGTCCATCCTTACATCCGTCCCTGCGCCCACTGGACTCTGTGCCTGTGAGTCTCAATTCATATCTGATGGGGGACGAGGATGGTGGGATATGAAGGGAGAGGCTGAAAAGGAGGGGTGAGTTGGGAGCCCTGGGGTGGAGCTGGTCCTGGGGGGACAGGGCTGGGGAAACGGCACTTGCTGACTTCTGGGTGCCTCCTGACCAGGTGATCCTGGGAGAGATCTTCTCTGACTACACCCCAGCCCAGGTGGTGGTGAAGGAGCTCCGAGCCAGCGCAGGGCCCCTGGAGCAGCGCAAGTTCATCTCAGAAGCACAGCCGTACAGGTATTGGAGGCTTCTGCATGGAGGAGGGCTCTGGAGGCCCAAATGTCTAGGCCTGTGTCTCAGTTTGGGAGTGAGAGGAGCATAGTGTGGGGTCAAATCTGGGTTCAAATCTTAGACCTACAACTTCTGGATGTGCAACTCTGGCACGTGAGTTTCCCTCCTGGAGTCTCAGGTTCTTCCTCAGGACAGAGCTAGGGATATTAGGTGAGTATGATATTAGGAGTATGATGGAGGTGGGTGGAGCAAAGAACCTGAGCTAGAGCCCTGTTGTCTGCACTTTGAACTTCAGTATCTTTATCTGGAAATTGAGTCCAGGAAGCCTGCATGTTCTCAGGAAGAGGATAGCTGAGAGGATGCGAGATTACCCTGTGTTAAGTGCTGGGTTCCTGATGGTGGTTCCCTTCCTCAGGCCCCTGCTTGTGGGTGAGGAAGGGCGGAAGCAGAATCATAGACCACGGCCCTGAGCAGGTACCCAGGCAGGCTGTTAAGGAGCTCTGTCTCCCACCTCCCTACCCACTGCTAGACTGTGAAGTTTGGGAAGACAAGACTCTGTCCCTCCCCTGCTTGGTCTCTCCTCCACTGTAAGGTCTCCTAGGATGTAGATAAACATATGCCAGATACGTGCCTTGTGAGGTAGTGAGTTCCCTGTCATGGGAACAGTGTGTACGCAGAGCCCCCTTATCAGAACAATTGTAAAAGTGGCCTTTACCCTGAGAGACACAGACATTGGACTTTGGCACTCCCTTGCTCCAAAACTTCCTGTGGCTCCCTGTTGCCTACAGGACAAGTCCCACTCTTTGCATAGTCTGATTCTTTTCCCGTCCTGCCACTGTCCCGCTCACTCCAGCCACCCTGGCCTCCTCACTGACTCTTCCACATGTCAGGCTCTTTCCTGCCTCAAGGCCATTCTCCTTGCTATTCCCTCTCTCTAGAATATCACTCCTTGTTCACTCACCCCCAGCTTTGAATTGGGGGCTCCCTTCCCCTCCTCAGGTCTCAGCACAGACAAGCCTTTCCTTCCCCAAACTTCCCCTCACCGACTGCCATCTAAGAAGGGCCCTAGGATGCCCCATCGCATCATCTCGTGTGTTTTCTTTATAACACATATCCCAGTCTGTCATTATTTTATCTGCTTACTTGCTTATCCAATGTCTCTTCCTAGACCCATGCTGGCAACCACTAGCCACACGTGGCTATTTAAATTTAAGCTAAATAAAATGAAATCAAATTGAAAACATTTCCTCAGCAACACTTACCATATTTCAAGTGCTTGATAGTCACATGTGGCCAGTGGCTCCTGTATTGGACAGTAAAGGTCTAGAACATTTTTACCTTCACGAAATTCTGTTGGACAGCACAAGTCCACACTGGTGGCTCAGGGTTCATCTCGTCACCTGAGTACAAGTGCCATCAGCCCTCAGTAAATATTCACTGAGCGAGCCACAGACCTGAGATCAAATCCCAACTTTGCTGTTACCAGCTGTGTGACTCCAGGCAAGTCATTTCACCTCTCTGAGCCTGTTTTCCTCAGGATTAAACAGGGATTATCATCCTGCCTAGCAGGGCTTTTGGGAGAGTCTAGCAACAGAAGTGGCCAGTCTTGGCTCAGATTAGTGGGTGTGCAGAGAATCCAACCCTCCTTCTACATCTGCCATCCAAAATCTCCCATGTTTAGGATGGCTGGTTAGCTCAGCTGGTCAGAGCGCAGTGTTGTAACACCAAGGTCAAGGGTTCAGATCTCTGCACCAGCCAGCCGCCAAAAAAAGGAAAGAAAGAAACACAGTAAAGAGAGAAAATATCAGAGAATGATAAGTTCCATCAGAAAATGAGGCAGTATGTGGTAGACAGGGGCCACTTTAGATAGGATCATTGGGGAGGCCAGATTGACTAGCAGAAATGCAAAGCATTGTGGGAAGTGTGTTCCAGGCAGCAGGAACAGCAAAGGTTACAAGATAGGCACAAGCTCGACAGGAAGGAGCAGCCTTGGAAACGCAGTTAGAATAGAGAACAAAAGGGCCGGCCCGTGGCTCACTCGGGAGAGTGCGGTGCTGATAACACCAAGGCCACGGGTTCGGATCCTATATACTGATGGCTGGTTCGCTCACTGGCTGAGCGTGGTGCTGACAACACCAAGTCTCTCCTAACCAGGTGATCCTGGGAGAGATCCCCTTACCGTTCATCTGTATATAGAATTAAAAAAAAAAAAAAAAAAAAAAAAAAAAAAAAGAATAGAGGGCAAAAATAAAATCAAACATGTTAAAATCAAAACAATAGTAATAACTAGGATCTCTCGCTGTGTACCACCTCCTTTCTGACCTCACTAAATTCTTCTTCACAAGCATATGAGGGAGTTACTATTACTGTCCATATTTTTCAGATGAGGAAAACTGAGGCAGGGAGAGACACATTGCTGTATCTGAGATTACACACCTAAAATTAGTTGGCATTCAAATCCCTGAGCCTGATTCTCACCAACAGGGTGAGGGTAAAGTGGTGGTACCCAGCCCAGTGCTGGGGGGCAGTGAAGCTTCCTTAGGAGATGATGTTGAAGATGAGGCCTCAGGAGGAGGGAGACTTTTTTTTTTTTTTTTTTTTTTTGGCCCCCTGGTACGGGGATTCAAACCCTTTACCTTGGTGTTAAAACACCATGCTCTGACCAACTGAGCTAACCTAACCAGCCAGCCCTGGAGGAGGACTTTGATGAGGGAAGGATGTTCTCCAGAGAGAGAACTGTAAATGCAAAAGCTTGGAGCCTGAGCAGGAGCCTGTGTGTTTGGGAAGATGTGCACAAGGTGATAAACGATGCTGGGCCAGCTTGAAGGGCAGGAAAGAACAAAGAGCCTGGGCTGTCTCCTGGGGTTGCCGGGGAGCCACAGAGGTCTGAGAGCAGGCAAATGGCAGGTCAGGGACAAACTGAAGGGGAGAGACTGGAGTCAGGGAAACTGGGAGGAGGCCTGAGCCAGGGTTGTGGGGATGAAAAGGAGGGGGCAGAGAAGAGTCAGGGAGCAGGAATGAAGGCTGGGGGTGGGTAATGTGAGGAGGAGGAGAGGCAAGGGAGTACCCAAGGGTCTGGCCCCAGGGACTACGGGCCAGTGAGGGTAGTCCTCAGATGGCGGCCTGGGGAAGGAATGTGGGGAGAAAGACTCTGAGGTGAGGAAACCAAGACCATAGAGGTTGACACAACAGTTTGGTTCTGTTGGAGGGCTGGGGTAGGATGGACGGGGCTGCTTCCCTGACCCAGCCACCTCCCCATCCTCAGGAGCCTGCAGCACCCCAATGTCCTCCAGTGCCTGGGCCTCTGTGTGGAGACACTGCCCTTTCTGCTGATTATGGAGTTCTGTCAACTGGTGAGGGTCTTGGGAGGGGGCGGTTAGGGGAGGGCAGAGTGGGGAGCTGGACGGGTCAGAGGCAAGCCTAGGGTCCTAAGACTCTTTGGCGTCACCATCATTGAGACACCTGTGTGGCATGCGCTACCCATTTCTTGAGCGCTCCCTGTAGAGGTGGCTTCTGTTATCACCTCCCTTCAAGTAGCGGGGGAAACTGAGTATCACAGAGGCTGCCCTCTGAGACCAGAGGCCACCCCCATTCTGGCTTCAGATTGGCAAAATGTGCGTGCTTGTGAGGGGCTGCTGGTGCTGACCCCTCCGTGTCTCCCTCCCAGGGCGACCTGAAGCGTTATCTGCGGGCCCAGCGGCCCCCTGAAGGCCTGTCCCCTGAGCTTCCTCCTAGAGACCTGCGGACACTGCAGAGGATGGGCCTGGAGATCGCTCGCGGACTGGCGCACCTGCACTCTCACAACTACGTGCACAGGTGGGCGGCCTGGGGAGCCACGGGGAGGGGCCCCGGGGAAGGAGCTAAGGGGAGAGGCCATGAGAGACGGAAGTTTGGTTCTGTTGGGGGGTTGGGGTAGAATGGAAGGGGAGGGGAGGAGTCTCACGATTGGCAAAAGAAAGGAAAACCCGAAGAGGGTCAGGAGGAGAAGAAAGAGAAGGAATCAATGCAGAATGGGCCCGAGGGAGGAGAAAGGGGAGGAGCCAGAGGGACGAGAAGAGGGAGGAGCCAGGAGGGGCGGGGAGGAGTGAGGAGAGAAGGTATGGGGAGGCGGGAGGAAGCAGGGGTGGAGAGAGGCAGACGGGAATGAGGGGAAGCCGTCAGAGGGAAGCGAGCGGAGCCGGAGCCGGGGTGCGGAGGGAGGGCTGCCCCTGCGCTCAGCCCCCCCGGTCCCGCCCGGTCCCGCCCGCAGCGACCTGGCCCTGCGCAACTGCCTGCTGACCTCCGACCTCACCGTGCGCATCGGAGACTACGGGCTTGCCCACAGCAACTACAAGGTGGGGGCTGTCCTCCGTCGGGGCGGAGGGCTGAAGGGGTGCCCTGACCCGCCTGACCACGTCCCGGCCCGCCCCCAGGAGGACTACTACCTGACCCCAGAGCGTCTGTGGATCCCGCTGCGCTGGGCGGCGCCCGAGCTCCTTGGAGAGCTGCATGGGACCTTCATGGTGGTGGACCAGAGCCGCGAGAGCAACGTCTGGTGAGGGTCCCAGGCCGCGGGGGGTCGGGGAGGGCAAGGAAAGTGAAAGCGTCACTGGATGCCACCCGGTTCTACAGATGGGGAAACTGAGGCCCGGAGGGGAAGGCCTCTTGGCATGTCAGGACTGGCTCTGATCTCTCTCTGCCCCTCTGCTCCCTGCAGGTCCCTGGGGGTGACCCTGTGGGAGCTATTTGAGTTTGGGGCACAGCCCTACCGCCACCTGTCAGACGAGGAGGTCCTCGCCTTCGTGGTCCGCCAGCAGCATGTGAAGTTGGCCCGCCCTAGGCTCAAGCTGCCTTATGGGGATTACTGGTGAGGGCCGGGCCCTGACCTGGGACCCTGACCTTCCACATCCCATCCCAAAATGGTCGCAGCACCTCCCACCTCATTTCGTACACCATCCACAAGCTCACTTGCCCCTTGATACTCCCCCGAGAGTGGAGAGGGAACATCCACACCCCCTCTTGCCAGCATCTGCTGCCTAGAAGGTAAACTGAGGTGGGGAGTAGCAGAGCTGGGATTAGACCTCTGCTACTTCCTTGTCTCTGATTCCAGAACTCACAGCTCAAACAGGGACACCGCCCTAACCATCATTTCTTCACATCTGCCTTGCTGTCCCCTCTTCTTTTAGGCCTGCCCTCATCTCTGTGGGTGTCTTCCCCCACCTTTCGGGTCTTAACCCACCCCCTGCAGTTACCCTTCTCTCCCTCAATCTCTGCCCTCCTCTCCCTCTGGGTCTCTGTCCTCCTCTCTGAGTCTCTGTCCCCCTCTCTCTGGGTCTCTGTCCCTACTCACTCTTGCGTCCTCCCTCTCTCCAGGTATGATATCCTGCAGTCCTGTTGGCGGCCACCTGCCCAGCGCCCCTCAGCCTCTGATCTCCAACTGCAGCTCACCTACCTGCTCTCTGAGAGGCCCCCCAGACCCCCACCCCCTCCTCCCCCACCCCGAGATGGTCCTTTCCCTTGGCCATGGCCCCCTACGCACAGTGTGCCCCGCCCGGGGACACTTTCCTCGCCATTTCCCCTTCTGGATGGCTTCCCTGGGGCTGACCCTGACGATGTGCTCACAGTCACTGAGAGCAGCCGTGGCCTCAACCTGGAGTGCCTGTGGGAGAAGGCCCGGCGAGGGGCTGGCCGGGGTGGGGGGGCACCTCCCTGGCAGCCGGCGTCTGCGCCCTCAGCCCCCCACACCAACCCCTCCAACCCTTTCTATGAGGCGCTGTCCACGCCCAGCGTACTGCCAGTCATCAGTGCCCGCAGCCCCTCAGTGAGCAGCGAGTACTACATCCGCCTCGAGGAGCATGGCTCCCCACCTGAGCCCCTCTTTCCCAATGACTGGGACCCCCTGGACCCAGGAGTGCCTGCCCCTCAGACTCCCCAGGCCCCCTCCGAGGTCCCCCAGTTGGTGTCCGAGACATGGGCCTCCCCCCTCTTCCCTGGGCCCCGGCCCTTCCCGGCCCAGTCCTCAGGGTCAGGCAGCTTCCTGCTGAGTGGCTGGGACCCCGAGGGCCGTGGCGCCGGGGAGACCCTGGCGGGAGACCCTGCTGAGGTGCTCGGGGAGCGAGGGAATGCTCAGTGGGCTGAAGAGGAGGAGGAGGAGGAGGAAGGCAGTTCCCCAGGAGAGGACAGCAGCAGCCTTGGGGGTGGCCCCAGCCGCGGGGGCCCCCTACCCTGCCCCCTGTGCAGCCGCGAGGGGGCCTGCTCCTGCCTACCACTGGAGCAGGGGGATGCTGTGGCTGGCTGGGGGGGCCACCCTGCCCTTGGCTGCCCCCACCCCCCAGAGGACGACTCATCCCTGCGGGCAGAGCGAGGCTCCCTGGCCGACCTGCCCCTGCCCCCCCCCTCTTCGGCCCCCCCAGAATTTCTGGACCCCCTCATGGGGGCCGCGGCACCCCAGTACCCC
>NW_007726597.1:261606-266173 GCF_000696425.1 Galeopterus variegatus | reverse complement strand
CCCGCCCCCCCCTCGGCCGTGGCCAGTCCCGGCTCAGGACTGTCATCTCCGGGCCCCAAGCCGGGGGACAGTGGCTACGAGACCGAGACCCCTTTTTCCCCCGAGGGAGCCTTCCCAGGTGGGGGGGCAGCCGAGGAGGAAGGGGTCCCTCGGCCGCGGGCTCCCCCCGAGCCACCCGACCCAGGAGCGCCCCGGCCACCCCCAGACCCGGGTCCCCTCCCACTCCCAGGGACCCGGGAGAAGCCAACTTTCGTGGTTCAAGTGAGCACCGAGCAGCTGCTGATGTCCCTGCGGGAGGATGTGACAAGGAACCTCCTGGGAGAGAAGGGGGTGACTCCTCAGGAGACAGGACCCAGGAAGCCAGGGAGAGGCCCCGGGAACAGAGAGAAAGTCCCCAGCCTGAACAGGGACCCAACAGTACTGGGCAACGGGAAGAAAGCCCCGAGCCTGAGCTTCCCTGTGAACGGGGTGACAGTGTTGGAGAACGGGGGACAGAGAGCCCTGGGCATCGAGGAGAAGACAGCGGAGAATGGGGGCTTGGGGTCCCCAGAGAGAGAAGAGAAAGTGCTGGAGAATGGGGAGCTGACACCCCCAAGGAGGGAGGAGAAAGAGTTGGAGAATGGGGAGCTGAGGTACCCAGAGGCCGGGGAGAAGGTGCTGGTGAATGGGGGACTGACACCCCCAAAGATCGAGGAGAAAGTGTCAGAGAATGGGGGCCTGAAATTTCCCAGGAACATGGAGAGGCCACCAGAGACTGGGCCTTGGAGAGCCCCAGGGCCCTGGGAGAAGATACCCAAGAGTGGGGGTCCAGCCCCCACGATCGGGGAGCCAGCCCCAGAGACCTCGCTGGAGAGAGCCCCCGAACCCAGCGCAGCAGCCTTGCCCCAGAACGGCGGGGAGACAGCCCCTGGCCCAGCCCCCAGCAGCGGGATGCTGGAACCCGGGACCGAGAGGATAGCCCACGAGACTGGGGGGGTGCCGAGAGCCCCCGGGGCTGGGAGGCTGGACCTCGAGAGTGGGGGCCGAGCCCCAGTGGGCACGGGGATGGCCCCCGGCGGCGGCCCCGGAAGCGGCGTGGACGCAAAGGCCGGATGGGTAGACAGCACGAGGCCACTGCCACTGCTGCTGCCACCGCCACCGGAGACACAACCGAGGAGGCTGGAGCCAGTGCTCCCGAGAGCCAGGCCGGAGGTGGCCCCCGAGGGAGAGCCCGGGGTCCCAGACAGCAGGGCCGGCGGAGACATGGCACCCAGCGGAGACGGGGACCCCCCCAAGCCCGAGAGGAAGGGCCCCGAGATGCCACGACTTTTCTTGGACTTGGGACCCCCTCAGGGGAACAGCGAGCAGATCAAAGGTGAGGAGGCGTTGGGGAGAATAGTTGTAGGCTGAGATCTGCCTCTTTCCGAGGTGTGTGGAGGGAGGATGTTGGCCCCGGCTGACCAGCAGGGTCATGAGTGCAGACCATGCAGCCACTCGACCTGGGCTCAAATCCTGGCTCTGTTCCTCCCTAGCTCTGTGACCTTGGGCAAATGTCCTTACTGCTTCATGTCTCAGCTTCCCCACCTGCCAAAAACAGATGACAAGGATAGCACCTACCTCACAGGACAGATGTGAGGGTTAAATACTTCCAGAGCGTTTAACCGAGCGCCTGGGACTTGGTAAACACTTTGCTTTTATTATTACAATTCATGTAGACCAGGGGTCTCAAACTCAGATGCCCACAAGGCCAGACAGTATAGGGAAATGGATGAAGTGGGCTGGAGGAGGTGGGGTGAGGGTGGGGAGAAAATGTCTTGTCTAGAGTAGGCAGCCACTTCTCAGGAATGCTCACCTGGTGTTGCCGAAGCTGCTACTTTTCCCTTTTAAACTAGAGCTTTGGGGTTTTTTTTTAAATAGTTGCCCCCAGTTCAAAGAAAGCCTGTCTGTGGGCCAGTCAGGACCCTTGGGCTGCCAGCATGGGATCTCTGGTTTAAATTTTCCAATAAGCTAAGGAATCTATCCAGTGAGCCAGGCCCTGAGCTGCCCAAGGCTGGGACCAGGGAGCCTCAGATCCTTCCCTGACCCAACACACCCCCCATGGCACTGGTAAGCTGGAAGGCATAGAAATGCCTTTTCTGAAAAGTGAGTTTTGGTAGGAACACAGGAGGTGTTCTGCCACAAACAGGACTACTTAAGAGAAGATAAATGGAGGATAAACAGTCCCTGTTTAGATATGGACATAGGGAATATAGTTCCACCAGAATATCTGGGAGGCCCAGTTTCCTTAAATACTGGTTTGACAGTTATAAATGGCTGGGTCCTATTTTATATTGGCAACGTCACAGCCACACGTGAGAAAAGGGTTATTTATCTCCACTTACCAGAGGAGCCTGTGGCTCAGGGGGTCAGGATCAGGAAGGGGGCTGGGCATAGAACTTTCCTTCCTCAAAGCCAGTTAGAGGGCCGGCCTGTGGCTCACTCGGGAGAGTGTGGTGCTGATAACACCAAGGCCCCGGGTTCGGATCCCATGTAGGGATGGCCGGTTCGCTCACTGGCTGAGTGTGGTACTGACAACACCAAGTCAAGGGTTAAGATCCCCTTACCGGTCATCTTTTAAAAAAAAAAAAATTTTTTTTCTTTACTCCTTATCCTCCTAATTCCCACATCATTTATTTGCTGTTCTTTGCTGTGAAGTATACTATAAAGCAAATATATTCCACAGGGCCTAGTTTCTTGTAGTTTCAGGTTTAGCCTAACTTCTTAAAAGTACATATAAAATGTTGACCTTGCAAGACAGGAAATTTTCCCCAGGCTATATAGTCTCTGTTGTAAGATAAAGAATTATAGCATGGCAAGGCTGCTGGCTCAAGGACAGACAAGTTACTAAATAATATGTAAAGATACTGAGAAACTGCTGTAGGGAAATAGAATGTTTGCTAAGATCAAGCTCTTGCTGGTGTATCAACTTAATCTTTTGCAAACTGCATTATGGAATGTCACTTTGCTTGTTACCAGCCTCTATGCAAATAGCTGTGTCAAGGATGACCCTGGGCAGCATGACAAAGTTGGGGGATGAGCAACTAAGATGCTCCAAAGGTCTGGGTTAAGTTAGGATTGCTGGGTGAGAAGAGGCTGTGAATGGCATGCTTTTTTCCACTCATTGAACTCCTACTCATCCTTCAAGACTCCACCCAAATTTCCCCTTCCCTAGGAAGCCTTTCTGATTTCTAAATGCTATCACCCTGTCCTTTCTCTGGGTACCCACAGCCCCTCATAGCTCCCTCTGTGCAGCACCTCCCATGACGCCATCACCCTGAAATGGTTGGTCAAGGAAGGCCTCAATAAGGTGAAGGAAAGTAAGGAGTAAGCCAAGTGGACATCTGGGGAAAGTGTGTTCCATGTAGAGAGCACTGAGATGGATGTTAGCTTGGAATGTTTAGAAAATAGTAAAAGGTCAGTGAAACTGGAGTAGAGTGAATGAGGGGAATGGAGTGACCCAGATGGAATGATCCATCTTTCTCCCTGCCCCACCGCTGACCCTCCTCTCATCCCTACCATTGTCCCCCACAGGGCCCGGCACATGGTTCACTTAAGCACTAAAGGAGGAATGAGTGGCCCCTGTTCATTTGCCAGTGAGGAAATAGAGTCTCAGAGAGGTGGATCTGCTTGTCTAGGCACACACAGCGAGTAAGCAGGATAGGCCTGGGATTCAAAGCCAGGTTTCTTCTCCCGGGACATAAAGTCCTTCTCTCCCAGCAGGCTGAGATCTGGGAATCATAGGGCAAAGGGCCTGGAAATGACTAGACACCCCAACTTTGGCAGTTGAGGGCCAGAGAGGGGAAGTACTTAGTCAATGTCACACAGCAGGGAACATTCATTCATTAATCCCACTAATATTGACTGAGTACTTTCATATGCTCAAGGCCTGGGGATGCAGCCATTAATAAGCCCGACTCAGTCTCTGCTCTGTGGTGAGGAAAACACTAATCACACTGCAACAGAAGTACAGTTATCCACTGAGATAATCTGCTTGGAAGGAGAGGTGCTTGGTGATATGGGACTCAGAGCAGGCGGGCCTGACCTCCTGGGAGATCTCTGAAGGCTTTGAAAATCTAGAGATGGAGGATGAGCAGGACTTGCTCAGAAAAGAGAGTTCCAGGCAGACGGAACCGCATATGCAAAGGCTCCAAGGTGGGAGGAACAGGGAGGCGGCCCACGTGGTTGGATGGAGGTCAAGCCAGAAGGAGGTGGGGACAGAGACTGGAGAGGTCAGCTGGGCCAGGGCACTCAGGCCCGGTGGGCTGTGGGGAGAAGTTAGGGCTTCATGCTGTGGGCATTGGGGATCCACGGGAAGGTTAAGCACTGGGGCCGGGGGGGGGGAGATTTCCCACTCTGCGTGGAGAAAGGCCCCCACTGCAGCCCTTCAATTCACAGGTCGGGGGTGGGGAGCGGGAGGGACTGAGGTTTAGACTGTGCCAGGGGCTTACCTGAGGACACACAGCTAGGTGTGTGCTGCCTCAGTTTCCCCGGGGACAGGGACTCACCAGGTCTCTCCCCTCGCAGCCAAGCTTTCGCGGCTCTCGCTGGC
>NW_007726597.1:231415-260957 GCF_000696425.1 Galeopterus variegatus | reverse complement strand
GGGGCGGGGCGAGCTGGGCGGGGGCGGGGCCTGCGGAGAGACGGGTCGGAGCACGGAGCGGGACCCGGAAGACGGGAATGAGGCCTCGAGTGTGAGGGTGGGGCCAGGGAATGGGGCGGGGCCTAGAGGACGGGCTGGCCCAGAGCGGGAGTGGGACAGGGTGTGGGCGAGTCCTGTAATGGGGCCTGGAGGGCGAGAGGCCTGGAGAGTGAGGGAAGGAAAGGGGGTGCTTGGTAGTCAAGTACCGAAGCCTGAAGAGGCTAGGGGTAAAGTGTTGAGACGAGAGCCAGGACGTGGCCCGGATAGCGGGGGGCGGAGCCTATGCGGTTTGGGGCGGAGTTTGTCGACCAGAGCTGGGTCGATCTTACCCACTAGGGCAGCGCCGTGAAGAGGCTGTGGGTGGGACTTAAGAGATGCAGCAGGTAGTGTTAAGATATTTTGGGGTGGGGTAAGGGAGGGGTGAACCTAATGACCGGGGCGAGTCTTAGAGTGATAGGTTGAGGATTGTTAAGAGTAACTGGGGTTGAGGGGGATAGTGTTAAGAGAAAAAGGGTGCGTCGGTGCTTATACACGGGGTGCATACCGGGCTGAGGTCATGAGATGAATGAGAACAGACTCAAGAGCTGGGGCCTGAGCCCCTGAAACAAAGGGTTGGAGCGGGGTCACTTCTGAGAGCACGGCTTAGGAGCTTTGGGACGCGATCATCGCATCCGGGAAAGGGATGTGCACCGGATGGGGTAGGAGTTTGGAGGGCAGTAGGAACAGGAAATTCTTGGGCCTCAATTTGGACGCCTGTGGCCTAGATTTTGGAGATAGGTGGGACTGATGGAGATGGGGTGAGGTTCCCGTGCAGGCAGCACGTTAACGAGCAAGCAGAGAATTCCTGAGGTGGGCTGCTTAGCTGTAAGTGGGGCTTGTCTGTGGGCGGGATTCAGCAGTCAGGTAAGGAACCTCAAACCAGGTTGAGGTGAAGACTGGCCCAAGGCTTCGAAGGCAGATTGGGGGCTTCAGCCACCACTTCAGAGAGTGCGATTCAGTGATTATAAATTGGGATGCTTGAAGCCCCAGAAATGTTAGCGGGTTTTGTTGCTTGTTGGGAATACGGTGGGTGGAATGTGACGGTTCGTCCCCCCTCGTTTCCCCTAATCTGCCTTCACAGGAGACGCCAACCAACGAGCTGAGCGTCCAGGGCCCCCCCGAGGGGGACTCGGACCCGTCAACGCCCCCAGCGCCCCCGACGCCTCCCCACCCCGCCACCCCCGGAGATGGATTTCCCAGCAACGACAGCGGCTTTGGTGAGGAGAAGGGCCGGAGGCAGGGCAGAGTTGGGGGCGGGGTCTATGGGGCGGGTGGTGCGAGGGGCGGGGCCTGAGGAGAGGCAGGAGCGGAGGGCGGGAACTGGAGTTACAGAGTCTGACCACGTTCTCTCCTCTGCCCCCGCTAGGAGGCAGTTTCGAGTGGGTGGAGGATTTCCCCCTCCTCCCCCCACCAGGCCCCCCCCTGTGCTTCTCCCGCTTCTCCGTTTCACCTGCGCTGGAGACCCCGGGGCCCCCCGCCCGGGCCCCCGACGCCCGGCCCGCAGGTACCGTGATCCAGGCTTTCTTTCTGCCCTGTCCCCACCTTTGCCCATCTCTTTATGTCCCCATCCGTCTCCCCCGACCCTTGTTCCCATCTCTGAATTTCCCTCCTCTCCGTACTGTCTCTTCCTTCCCCTACATCCCCCACCCCCAGTCAGAAGTGATACCCCATCCACCTCTGGAACCAGCTCAGACCAGGCGGTATCCATCAGTCTTGAGCAGTCACGTCCCTTCTCTGAGCCTCAGTTTCCCCTCCTGTAAGGATCTCCCATGCCTCTTGCTCATCTTTATCCCATCTCTGGGCTCAGACTCCTGTCTGGCACTTGCAGGATCACGATCCCACCTCCCTTGGGGATGGGGTGGGGACAAGCTGATCAGAGGCAGATAAGGAGAGAGGAAACCAGCATGCTCAAAACTGGTTAATATGAACCAGAGCGGAGAGGATATGGCCAGGGAGTTCTATAACAATAACAAGTAACACCTAGCAAGTACTCACATAGACCTTGCAGTGTACTTGCCACATTTTAACTTATTTAATCCTCACTACAATCCCATTGGGAGGATTCTCAGTTTCGTCCCCATTTGACAAAAGGGAAAACTGAGGCACAGAGAGAAGTGAGGATTCAGAATTAAAGCTGGGACTGCCTAGCCTTGGAGTCAGTGCCCTGTCTAGTAGTCAATATTTGTCAGGTTCCTTTCCTGTGGCTTTTCCCATATGCAATATAGCTGATCCTCATGGCCACCTTGGGAGAAGGTCATGTCACCTTTAGTTTCTAACTGTACCTGAAGTTAAGGTCACTCTCAGAGAGGAGGGCACAGGCAACACTCATGCGCGGGACTGGGGCTGGGTTGGGTTCTCTGCTGCCCCCTGCTTCCAATCCAGAGAACACCCCTGGATGCAGAGCTTGTGCTGAGCCTGGCAGGTGTTCCAGGAGAAGGGAACTGAGAAGGTAGAAGATGCAACTGGACCTTTACAGGGAGGGTTCCATTCCTACTCCCCTGATTCTTGCCTGAGTCCAGGTGTTGGTCCTGCTATTTCTCTGCTGTGTGACTTGGGGCAAGTCACTTTCCATCTCTGTGCTTGTGTCCTCGTGTAGAATAGGGATAATAATATCTAACTCATAACAGTGTTGAGGGGATTCAATGGCTCAATCCTCCTGTGTATGCAGCATGAAGCCTCTGTTAGCTGTTATTGCATTTCATTAAGTAGATGTTTATTGAGCTTCCACTGTGTGCAGATGCTGTGCTGGGCATGGGGGATTTGATGCTGAGCAAGACCTGGTGAGCCCTGCCTTGTCCTGCCACAAACATTGACCACATAGTCCCACAATAAATGAATAACTGTAAACCTAGGGTTGCTGAGAAAGCAGATGAGAAGAGCAGAGGGCTTTGTCTCCCCAGTAGAAGTGTCACTTAACCAGAGACTTGAAGGGTTGGTAGTCATTAACTAGGTGAAAGGGATGGGGACAGCATTCTAGCAGTGGGAACAGCTTGCACAAAGGGCCTGAGGCAGGAGAGTGCTTGGCCAGTTCAAGGAACAGAAGGGATACCAATGTGGCTGGCCTTTACTTAGAGAGTGTGGAGAGTGGAGGGGGTGAGGTAGGAGTGGGCAGGGAAGACTAGGTAGGGCTTGGGGTGGGCTGGGGGACTGGGACTTTGTCCTGGGGGTGCTAGGGAGCCACAGAGGACTGTAAGCAGGGGAGGGGCAGAGACAGGGTTGGGTGTAGGAAGACCCTCTGGGGCCACGTGGGGGCTGAAGATGGGAGAGTGGAAGCTGGAACACTGGGGAGAGGCTGAGGCGAGGGTCTGCGTGGAGAGAATAATGAGCCAGGACCATAGGAATGGATAGAAGGGGACATGGCAGAAAGAGTCAAGGGAAGGAAGGGCAGTGGCGGTGGCTGACTCTTTACTTGGCTGCATCTTCAGGCCTCACCCCAATGTCATTCCTTCCCTGAAGCCCCCATCTCAGGGCCCCCATGAGGACAGGGTGTGGTGGGTTCCAGGGCATGAGGACACTGGCTAAGCGGTAAGTCAGGTCTGAGGGCAGCAGGACCAGCAAGCAAGGATGACTTCACCTTTAATCACCAGGAAAAGAGACGGAGGGTTCAGTCATGCAAAACCCCAAATCCCTTCACTTGGTCAACAAATATTCCCTGTGCAGTGTGGGCTGGGAAGGTGCTGAGCCCATCTGTCTCTCAAGACCATGGCATGGAGGCCCAAGGTGGAGTCCCTGTTTCTGTGCTCAGAGTGGCTTTGTCCACTTAACCGATACGTACTGGGTGCTGAGTGATGCCACTTACCCCAAAGTCTACCCACTCCTTTGAAAATAAATGAGGGTTATGCTTCCCATTTACAGAGGGAAACTGAGTCTCAGGGATGGTGGGAGGGCATTGACTTGACTTAGGCCCCCCAGGTAAGAAGTACAGAGTAGATAGCGAGGGAGCCTGCTATGTGGTCCTCAGTGAGAACCTTCACCCCCAGACCCTGGTTTTCTGGACTGTGGAATGGGTATGACTCTCATTCTACTCAGGAAGGCCAGAGGAGGAATCGTAGGAAAGTTTAGTGAGAGGCTAATGAGGAGAGATTTTTCCATAGGGGAGAAAGGTGCTTTGTGACAGGCTGGGTAACAGGGACATAGCAGTGACCATAGTCCTTGTCCTCACTGAGCTTACATTCTAGAGGAGCAAGCAGATAGGAAGCTCTTCAACAATGGTTGGGGTTATCCCAGAGTGAGAAGCATGGAGAAAAATAATCAGAGGGAAATGAGATAGAATGACTGGGGTGTCAGGGGGTGACTGCTTCCTCTGAGGAGGGACTTTGAAGCAAGGGCCAGAGTTACATGGGAAGAGTGTTCCAGGCAGCAGGAGCAGTGAGTATAAAGGCCCTGGGGTAGGACTATGCCTAGAGCATTGGAGGAGTAGTGAGGAGGTCAGTATGAGCAGAGGAGGAGAAAAGGAGTAGGTGAGGACAGAAAAGGGACAGAGCACATCATGCAGGGACTTGTGGGCCTTTGCTTTCACTTTAAATGAGTTGGAAGCCATGAGCCTGTCCCCCGATTAATTCAGTTTCTTTATCCATTCTCTCTGCCCTCAGGCCCCGTGGAGAACTGACTCTCCGCAGACCTGACCCCCCCGTACCCCCAGAAGAGGGGTTGAGAGTAGAATCCTCTGTGGACGATGGAGCCACTGCCACCACCACAGACATCGCCTCTGGGGAGGCCCCCGAGGCTGGGCCCTCCCCTTCCCCCACCATGTGCCAAATGGGAGGCCCTGGCCCCCAGCCACCCAGCCCCCCGGATGGCTCCCCTGACCTCCCCGACCCCCTCGGTGCCAAGTGAGGCAAGATGCCCTTCACCCCTCCCTGGAGAGCCACCTTTCTTGGAACTGAAATGAACTCTTTTGGGCCTGGAGCCCCTCGGCACAGCGGGGGTCCCTCCTCACCCACTCTGGGCCCCAGACAGGGGCCCCAGGCTTTGGGGACCTGGACACCCCCATCTCGCGTCTCCGCTTCCCCAGCCTGGCCCCTGGAGGGGCCTCTCGTTCAATCCTTTGCGTGGCATTTTCACATTATTTAAAAAAGACAAAAACAACTTTTTGGAGGAACGTGTGGGGCCTGTGTGTTTCAGAAGTGGGGAGGGGAGGATTCAGGGAGTGCTACCCAGGAGAAGTCACCATCCTCACAGCCCTGTTTGGTAGATGGGACATCAAAGCTCAGGGAGGTGGAGATGCCCACGCAGTGGCAAGGCCCCAGCTTATCTTCTTTGTTTCCATTCTGTGTCTGGTGTACGCATCGCCCTACTTTGACTGCAGCTTCAATGGACAGTTCAAGAGGTGACATGGAGCCAGTGAGGGTTGGGGAAGGTGGCGGGTTGTGATTAGAGCTGCGTTTCCATAAAGCGGGCTGGGGTAATGGCCAGAAGCTGTCTCAGGGTCAGGGGCTGATGGGGTGGGGGTACAGAAATGACCTGCTGATGGCCACACTGGACCATGACATCCCATATACCTTCTTACATGGGCACTGCCTGACCCTTGAAGGTCAGGGTCGACCTGTCCACGGTAGCCCTGCCTCAGTTTACCAGTTTCTCCACGGCACCCCCTACCCCCCCCATTTTCATCTCTTGCCTTCACCCTAACTGCGTCCTGCTCACATTTCTCTTCTTTTTGTCCCTTCCGTTCCCTCTCTCCCTGCCCGTTTTGGTCTCCACCTGACTTTGTGTTTTCTGTCTCTCTGTTTGGCTGTCTCCTCCCTGTCTGTATTTCTTTGTCTGAGTTCCTCCCTGTCTCCACTTTTTTCTTTGTCTGTATCCCTGTCACCTCTGTCTCTATTATGTTGTTCCGCCTTGTGTTTTTGTCTTTTTTTTCTTTTTTGGTGGCTGGCCAGTATGGGGATTTGAACCCCTGACCTTGGTGTTATAACACTGTGCACAAATGAGCTAAACCACCATCCCTGTCTGTTTCTTTCTTCTTTTTCCCCTAGACTGTTTCTGCCTCCAGCTCATCTTTTTCCCTCTGAGTGGGTCTGTCTTTGCATCTCTGATTTCTTAGCCTTGACCTGTCCCCTATTACCTTGGAACCAGATTACTGGCATATTGGAGGGATGTAGTTGGGATGAGAGAGGTGGGAAGGGGAAAGGAGTGGGTATCCAGCTGGGATGTTAGAGACTCTGGCTTAGGAATTAAGGTGATGAGGGCATTAGGGTCACATGTAAGTCCTAGAGGATTGGGGAAAGGGAGAGTGAGAGGATTAAGTATACTATCTCTGCTGGTAGACCTGGCACTGCTTGAACTGATCTTGGGACATGCTTGTTGAGGGTGGGTGCTGCATGGAACCAAGCCAGGGAAGGCAGTGAGGGCCAGGACTCCTGAGTCTGAGGGAAGAGGGCCTGGAGACCCAACTCCCGGGTCTGAAGGATGAGGTTGGGGACCTAGACTCCTGGATTTGGGGGAGGAGGGGTATATTTGTTCTTTAGGGATGACATAACAAAGTACCTCAAACTAGGTGTCTTAAACTACAGAAATTAATGTCTCACAGTTTTGGAGGCTAGAAGTTCAAAACCAGTGTCAGTGGCCGGTTCCTTCAGAGGGCTGTAAGAGAATCTGTTCCATGTCTGTCTCCCAGTTTCTGCCATTCCTTGGCTTGTAAATGCATCACTCAGATCTCTGCCTTCATTTCCACATGGCCTTCTCCCCATGTGTCTGTCTCTGTGTCAAAATATCCCCCTTCTATAAGGACACCCGCATTGGATTAGGGCCCACACTAATGACCTCATCTTAATTATATCTGCGATGACCCTATTTCCAAAGATCACATTCTGAGATGCTGGGGGTGTGGACTTCAATATATAAATTTTAAGGCTGGCTGGTTAGCTCAGTTAGTTAGGAGGTGGTGCTGATGATGTCAAGGTCAGGGGTTCGGATCCTTGTACATGCCAGCCACGAATATATATATATATATGAATTTGGGGCAGGGTGTGTGTCACAGTTCAAACTGTAAGAAGGGGATTGGGAGTTTGGGGTCATGGGTGAGGAGGGAGTTGGAAACCACAATCATTAATCCTTGGGAGAAGAAAACTTGGAGATAAAACTGAAGGCCAATTTTGAGGTGACTTGAGTCTGGCTTGAATGTTCCACAGGCATCTCCAGCTAAGTTTGGCCAAAGCAAAACTATGTTGATTCTCCACCCCCCTGCCCCCAAATTCCTTTTTGACCATCTCAGTAAGTGGTATTGTCATTCACCACTTGACCCAGCTCTCTGCAAGTCCTATTGGTTTCTCTTTCAGAATGTCTGATGTGGGTCCATTTCTCTCCACCTCCACAGCCATACTATCTTGCATCTGGATGACTGCACGGTCTCTTTATTCACCTCCCTGCTTCCTCTGCTCACCTCCAAATCATTCTCCTTGCAGCAGTCAGAGGCTCCTCCTACAACCTCAATCCAAACACATCACACTCCTGCTTCAGGCCCTTGGATGGCTTCCCATATTAAGGATACATCCAAAGCCCCCAGCATGGTTGACCAAACCCCATATGCCTCCCCTCTGACCCCATCCCCTACCACTCCCCCACCCCCTGCTTACCACCACCACACAGGCACACCTGCCTAGTGTCAGTTACTCCAACACACCATGCCCTTTCCTGCCTTGCATCTCCAAAGAGCCAGCTACTTCTCTACGTAGTACGCACACGATACCTATGGGTTCGTTCCATGAAGGTGGGCAGAAAAGAGTGAGATAGTGGTGGGACCCTCTATTTACCCAGAGACCTCATTTCCCAGGACCTTCTTGGTTCAATGACTCCTTAACACTGGAACCTTTGGGAGAAGTTGGGAGTTCCATTTTCTCACTTGAGAACTCCATTTCCCATCAGCCCTGGGGGGTCAAGGCAGTCAGGGCCTCTTCCCAACCTCCACAAGGGTAGGTGGCCACACTAAGGTAAACCGCGCAGTGGACACTTGAGAAACTACAACTCCCAGGGAACCTCGAGACTGGCTCTCCTGTAGGTGGGGCAACCAGTGCCGCACAGCTTTCCGGGAATTGTAATCCAACAGTCTCGGTGTCAGTGGGTGATGGTGCCACCTTTCAGGGTGGCAGAGTTGTTAATGTGCTAGAGCCCTTCACGCTGGTGGGTACCTGTGGCCAAGGACTGGGCTCAGAGACTCAAGACGCGAGTCCGAGACTCAAGATACTCCCCACCCCACTGGAGTACTCAGCTGGGTGTTTGACAACTCCAGGACACAACGTGTAGGAGAAACTACAGCTCCTGGTATTCCCCAGTGCGACAGGATGCACTTTCAGCCACCTCTAGATCCCAAGGCCTGCCGGGAGTTTTAGTTTATCCTACCAAAGGCTTTAGCTCCAATGGCAGGCGAGTGAGAGCGACATGGGGTCTCCCAACCTGCCAATCCCACCTAGCGGTCCACAAAACCTTGCTCTTTGGGGACACCACGCATACACCAACTGGAGGGCAAAAAGGAACAGGCCCGAATCCGAGGTCCAGGGGTATTCCAAAACTAAGACTTCACTTCAAAGAGGTGGTCCTCACATTGCTGAGGCTGCCAGATTCCCAGGCAAGATGTTCAAAACCCAAGTCCTGAGCCCTATCTTTGACATAAAATGTCCTCCAAAGAAGACTGATCATCTGGTGGCAGACAAACCAGGCTCAATGGCACTGGCCCAAAGTCCTGTCCTCTCATGCCAGGCCCCACCCCAGGCATGCCCACGGCACCCTCTATGCCTGGCCCAGCCCACTTCCGGGACATCCCATGATCAAGGCCCTTGCACTGTCTGTACTCAGGGCACAGCTCACTTCTGACAACTCATCCTTCTGACTCTCTTTACAAGGTCCCCTTTATAGCTCCTCCAGCTCTAGTTTTCCCTCAAAGCACAGGACACTGCTCACAACCCCATCAGGTATTATCTGCTGCCTCTCAAAGACCACAAGCCCCATGAGAGCAAAGGTGGGAACCAGCTGATGGCTGTCAAGTAACGTCCAGAATAAATGATAGACTTTGCCCTGGATCCCTGCATTCTACACGCCATCCCCTGCAATTGGCCAATTCTAACTTAACAGGAATTTCTCCATATTAAACTTCTACCTCTGCTTCACCCCTGCAGGGCTTAGGGTGAAACCAGAACTGACCCACCAGGACAGACCTCTTGAGGCCACACTCAGTACCCTTCCCTCATGCACTGTGAGCTACCCACAGAGATGGGTGGGTACAGGCATCTCTGACTAGACAGCGCTTCTGGCCCTTGTCAAGTGGACTGGCTGACTGGCTGGCTGGCTCTGCCACATACCTTAGCTCTGTAAACCCCAGGAAATGAGGGTGTCTGCAGGCCATGAGTGGTTAAATAATAAGATTACCAACAGCATGTTAATTACAAATAATGAGCGAGGAGCTAGAGGTGGTGAATTTTCCAAACGGGAACCAGGATCCACAGCCCCAGGGCCCAGGGGCCCAGCCACCTGGGTGGGGCAGCTCCCTAATAAATAATGGGGTTTTGGGCAGGGGGTCAGGGTTGCTCCTGCTTCTTCTTGATGGAAATTCGCTTCTTCCTCGCTGCCAGCATCTCATAGAAGGGGTCCACGCTCACGGCTGCCCTGCAAACGGGGAGGGATTCCAGGATGAAGACCCAGGAGTCCAGGCTCCCAGCCCCTCCTCCCTCAGACCCAGAAGCCCAGTCCCCAGGACTCCACAGCCCAGACTCACTGGATGGACTTGATCCACTCATCCTTCTCCTCCTGCGTGGGGGCTGAGATCCGATACACCATGTGGTTCCCCTCAACCACCCGGCCATCTGCCTCTGTTTTGCAGGCTTTGATAAGCTGCCCCTTGTTGTTGGGGATGTAAAGCTCAAAGCAGTTCTGGGGAGATAAGAGAAGAGAGGCAGTAGGTAATAGACAGTCCTGGAGCCAGAAGATGCTCCCCACCTTGGCAGGAAGGCCTATGGAGAGTGTCTTACCGGTTTCCGGGGGTCATCCACCTCTCGAATGCTCAGATTCTCCAGGGGGATGATTCCTCGGGGCTCCTTGTCCTGAAGGAGCAAGTTGGACAGAACTCAGACTTCCAAATCTTCACCCCAGCCCCTCCTCCCCCAGCCCCATCCTCCCACAGACCCAGGAGTCCCAGATACTCAGTCTCCTCCCTCAGACCCAGAAGTCCAGGCTCCCAGCTCCTCCTCCCAGGACCCTAGAGCCCAGCCCAGCTCCACCCTCACCGTAGTGTACTCAAAGTAGTAGAGGCAGTTGTCTGTGAGGATAAACCAGCGTCGTTTCCATGTCTTCACCCGGCCCCCTGAAAGGGAAGGGGTGGGAGGGGGCCTGGGCTCAACGGAGGGGACAGGGCCTCTGGGAGGGTCGGGAAGGGGAGTGAGAGGCAGAGCAGGAAAGGCAGGGCTTTCAGGCCCCAGAACAAAGCCAGTGCGTGGGAAGAGACAGACAAGCGGGATAGGAGTGTTAGGGCCCCAGGAATCGGTCCACCCCCAGCTTGGGGCTCCACACTTTTTTGGGGGGGCGGTTTCCACACCTTCCATGCCTGTCAACCCAGGCCCAGGAATCTGAGTCCCCAGTCCTCTCCTCCCTGTGAGCCCAGGCCAGGGAAGCCCCCTCCCCTTGTCTAGTGTTGGGGGGTAAGACAGACCATACCTACCTCCTGGGGCAGACAGCGAGAAAGCAGGCAGGATCAGGTGCAGAAGGGAAGGCAGAAGAATGGGGTGCCCCCAAGAGCCGCAGGCAATAGAAATAGGGTGGGCACGGGGAGGAATGCACAGGGAGTGGGACAGTGAGAGAAACACAGCAGAGAGACACAGAGAGAGAGAGGGGGAGAAAAGGAGGGAGAGAGAGGGAAGAAAACCAGTTACATCCACGAGGGAGGAATGGCCACAGCCTTTCCCTCCTGGGGAGGCCAAGGGCCCTGAGCCCCACCATGGTGGCTGTGAACACTCCCTTGTCGGTGCTCAGCTCCAGCCCACTCCCAGGACATGTCCTAAGACGAGAGGGCCCTCTGTTGCCATGGTGAAAATATTTTTCCTCTGGAGGTTGCCCCACAAGGGAGATGACAAAACCCCCCAGTCCTTGGCCTGAGGTTGGCATGGGGGCTCATCTTAGCCACAGCACAGAACTAGCTGTGTGACTTTAGGACACCTTCTTGCCCTCTCTGGACTCCAGCCTGGAGACCCAATTGAGCCCACATCTTCCTGTGACATGATGACCTGCCTCGTGGACCAAGAAAGATTAAATACCAGTAATAATGTCTTTTATTAGCCATCACAAATACCCCTTCCTAGGGCCGGCCCGTGGCTCACTCGGTAGAGTGCGGTGCTGATAACACCAAGGCCACGGGTTCGGATCCTATATAGGGATGGCCGGTTAGCTCACTGGCTGAGCGTGGTGCTGACAACACCAAGCCAAGGGTTGAGATCCCCTTACCGGTCATCTTTTAAAACAAACAAACAAACAAACAAATCCCCTTTCCTGTATTTCAATATTTTAAGGAAAGGGTACCTTTTCTAACTGCCACAAAGGGAACAGAGGCACTCCAGTCAGACATATGGATCCAAGACCACCTCTGTCCTGTGGCTACTGGACAGTGACTGAGTCTCAGTTTCCTCATTTGGGAAGTGGGAAGAATTCCTGCAGATGGGAGTATTTTTTTTTTTTTTTTGGTGGCCAGCCAGTACAGGGATCAAACCCTATGCCTTGGTGTTATCAGCATTACACTCTAACCAACTGAGCTAACTAGCCAATCTTTTATTTTTGGCAGCTGGCCCGTACAGGGATCGAATCCTGGACCTTGGTATTATCAGCACCATACTCTGATAGGAGTAGTTTTGAGGGGAACTACTTCCTGGTGAAGCTGCCTGTCCTGCTTCTCTTTCTGGCCACTCACTACCAGGGGCACCATTAGGCCTTGAGAAATCTAAATGACCCCCAGCCCTGTCTGCCTCCCCTGGATCCAGAGCAGGGATCTGGACCAGGGTGTTGGCTGGTAAGACTGGCATTTTTTATATTTACCAGAAAACCCTGTACCTGCTGAGGAAGTGATGCTTTTATTTATTTTATTTTTTTAAGGATGACCGGTAAGGGGATCTCAACCCTTGACTTGGTGTTGTCAGCACCACGCTCAGCCAGTGAGCAAACCGGCCATCCCTATATGGGATCCGAACCCGTGGCCTTGGTGCTATCAGCACCGCACTCTCCCAAGTGAGCCACGGGCTGGCCCAGTTTTGCTTTGATTTAATAGTACAATTCCACATGGGGAAACCCTGAGACTTGGAGGGAAACCAAAGCTCCTCCCCCCAAAAGAAGCCTGGCCTGGAAGCCCTGCCCTGGACTGGGAGTTGCTTCTGGGCCTTCCCACTTTCTTGGGAGGTCTCCCCTCTTGCACTGGACTGGACTTCCTCATCAGATCTTTGTCTCCTCGGAGGACCCACTCATCACTTTTGCATTAAAGAGTCACAGCTAACACACACGTAGTAACCTACTGTGTTACCAGGCATGGCTCCAAGTCAGTGACTCTCAACTGTGGCTATGTATTGGAAGCACCTGGGGAGATTTAAAAATGATGGCCTGTCCTTCCCTGGAGATCATGACCTGAGTCTGTGGCTGGGCTATCAAGGCTTTAAACAGTGCTCAGGTGAGTTTGCTGTGCAGCCAGGGTTGAGAATGACTGCAATCCCCATGATAAGCCCACCATGCTATGATCCTGTATGATCTCTGCTTACTGGCCCTAAGTGTGCTTGTGCTTCATGTTTCAAGGAGGACTGGCCCCCACCCCTCCACTCCCATCCAGCTGGGACTCCATTCATCTACGCAGGTTGGGGTTATTCCCAGCAAGAAGCCAATCCAACCAGGTGAGAAGTCCACTGGGGGATTCTGGGACAGGTTTTCTCACTTGTGTACATTCTTTTCTGCCTGTGGGTGATGATCTGGGGAGGGTATGACACCTGGAACAGCCACCGTGCTATTGGCCTGATGATGAGGCCAACAGACTGTGGGGGCTGATGCAAGAGCCTTGCAGAGACCCTGGGAGTTCTTGCCAAGGGAGATAACAGCTTCCCAGGGGCTCGATACCCTTGGGTTGGATTTTCTGTTAACTGTGGCAGAGGGCATCCTGCGTAAACATGTGCCCACCAGATGGGGACTATCTAGTACTCACTGCATCCTCAGCGCCTAGATCAGAACCTGGCACAGAGAAAGGACTCCATAAACATTTGTGGGTGAAGAAAAGGGGTTAGGGAGCACTTACTATAGGCCAGGCCCTGTGCTTGGGCCCAGCACACAATCCTGATCTTGTTTTCAGCCCCATTTTTCAGATGTGAGTCTCAGAGAGGTCAAATCACTTGCCTCAGGTCACACAGCAGGTATGTGCAGAAACTGAGTCCAGGGCTTGGGCCCACTAACTTCCCCCTGCAGAGAGAGCTAGCAAGGTCAGGAGGGGACGTACCCAGCTTAAGGAGCCAGCCCTCCCGGTCCGGGTTGAAGAAGGTGTGGGTCAGATCGTTCCCATCATCCTCAGGAATCTTGAAGGGCTCATTTCGGATGCTGTCGTAGAGGTTCTGAGGGGTGAAGGCCAGGTCAGCAATTCCAGGTCCCTGGGACCCTCCGGCGGGGGGTACTAGGGGAGTTCATGGGTGGGACGACCAACCCATGGTAGGATGGAGAGAAGAGCAAGCTGGGGAGGAAGAGAAAGCAGAAGGAAAGTGGAGGGAGCCCTGCGGAGGATAAGGGAGGAAAGAAAAGATGCACAGACAACAGTTGGAAGAGCCTAAGTTCTCAGAGAAACAGACAGATGGAGAACGAGACAGACCAAAACCCTGAAAAAGTCAGAGGGCCATAGACAGAGAAGAAAAACAGGTCAAGAAACAGAAGGCCAGATCCTGAGAGAGACAGAGAGCCAAAGGCAAAAACAGCCAGAGAAAAAGGAAGAGAGAAAAGAAATGTACAAGTTGGCATGATCACACCACTTGTGGGAGGGGCAGCAGTCAGGAATCCTGAGTGGATAGCTGAGGCACTGGGAGACCCCCAGGGAGGATGTATGTGGCACAAAGACAAACAGGGCAGAGGGGCTGAGGGGCAGGAAAGAGGGGGCCTGACCCTGAGCAGCTCCTCAGGCAGGTCCCCGCCCTCGTTGATACCCCGGTTCATGGCCACAAAACGCTCCAGGCCTGGCTTGTCCCGGACGTTGGGATTGTGAAGGCTGGTGTTCAGCATGATCACGGCGAACGACAGCACGTAGCATGTGTCTGCACCAGATAGGTCAGGTGGTGACGACCCAGGTGTGTCCCAGGCCCCCAAAACCTATTGTCACCATGACCCAGACTCCTCTACCATAGGACTCAGGGGGCTGGGCCCCCTGCCTCCTACTCCCTCAGACCCAGCAGTACCAGCCACCTCCTCCCTCAGACCTAGGAGTCCAGACCCCACCTGTGGACTGGAAAACCCCAGGGTTGCACAGGCAGTATCGCTGGGCGAAGGCCTCCATCATCCGGTCAATTTTCTGGGCCTCCCCAGGGAGGCGAAAGCTCCATAGAAATTGCCTGGGTTAGGGAGGGGCCAGGTATGAATGCCAGGGCTGGCAAAACCCCCTCTCCACTCTCAGTCCCTGTGTTAGAAACTGGCCAGTAAGAAATCCAAACCTTCTAGCCTCAGTAGGTGTTTCAGGTATGAACACGTGACACAACCTGACCAATGAGCACTGGCCTTGGAACTTTTGGTGGATCTATACAGAAATAGCCTCTTCCTTTCTGCTGAGGTTGATAAAACAGGTCTGTTGGTTACCAGGAACTTCTGTTATCATGTAGGAGGAGGGTCTACAGAGAGTAATGCCAACACAGTGGCAAGCACAACCAAGAGTCAGAGAAAGTTGGCTTTCTGACACCATTTGGGCACCTGGATACAGCTATGCCTGATATAGACCCTATTCATGGACTTTTATGTTACATGAGACAATCAATTCTCTAGTTTTTGTTTCTGTTTTTGCTTGCTTTTGTTTTTGTTTTGAGTAAAGTTTATCACTTGCAACTACAAAAGCCCTGAAAGGTACATTCCTGCCCTTCCAGCCGCTTCCCCCTCACCTGAGGGCCTGCACCAGATTGAGGTCGGTGAACTCATGCAGATCCACAAAAGCATGGAGCACTGCCAGATTCAGCTCTTCCCTGGCAGGGCAGAACAAAGTCACATACAAGAAGGAGTATGGGGAGGTTGGAGTGGGAGTGGACAGTAGGCAAAGCGTTGGGGAAGTTGTGCCCCCTCTTCTGAACAGCAGCTGCCCCTCTACAGTGGGTACAACATTCTGCCTGGCCCTATCACAGGCCTGGCCCCGGGTCGGGGATGCTAAGAACACACTCTTGGGAGGAATGTGTGCCTTGGGAACCCTGGTTTGGCTGGACCTTTGTACAGTTGGGAGAATCACAGCAGACATGTGTACCACCTACAGTCACATCTCTCAAATGACCGCCACGCTCTCCAGATGTCCAGACATGGCCCTCACAACCCCCAGACATCCACAAAGTTCCCATATGCCCCAGATAGCCACAAATCCATATGATCCCCAGATGTCCAGATGGCCCCCAAACACCCAATTCCAGTTCCATATACTCTAGACTTCCAGATGGCCCCCACAATCCCTAGACATCCAGAGATCCCATGCTCCCTAGATATCTGCCAATTGTCCCCACACTTCCTAGCTGTCCACACAGTTCTCAAGCACGCCTGTCATCCACACATGGTTTTCATACTTCCATGACACTCACATATGTTCTCCACTGTCCCCAGACAAAAATGGATGGTTCCGGTCTCCCCAAGACCCCTTGGGACATCCATTCTGTCACAGTCCAGTTGGAAAGCTGGTCTATCAGGGCCTCTCCTTGGGGAAGCTCAGGGTTGTTCCATGCACATAAGGGCAAAAACTGGGTGCATGGGGTGGTGGGGAGAGGCCCAGCAGGAGTTCAGTTGGAGCCTTACCTCTCTCCCAGGTAGTCCCCAATGGCTGTCTTGTTCAGTCCCTCACCCTTGTACAGGAACCTGGCGATCTCTTCAGGTGTGTTCTGCAGAAGTTCATTCTCCACCAAGAACTGGATTCCCTAGTAGGTGGGGGCTGGGTCTTAATGCTGAGGCCCAGAAAGCCATTCTGTTCCCACCTCCTTGGAAACCTCAGCATCCAAACCCACCCCCACTCTCAACAGAGTAGGGCCAGGTTTCATTTTCAGGCTTCTCATAGGTCCTTAAATACCATCCTACCCACCTTTGCACCTCATGGCCTATTCCCTGCCTTTGCTTCGTTAATTCCAGCATCAATAACAGGGTCCAGCAAGAAAAAGGTGGTCAATAAATGTTTGTTGAATGACTGAACAAACTACAATTGTTTCCAACACGAAGAATAAAGAAACTGTTAGCAGACAGCAGTCCCTCCAGGGCTGTGAACACTAAGCCCAAGGCTGGGTTAGAGGTTTCTTTGGCCTTCTCTGTGACATGAAGACCTTTCCATTTTAGCTATGTCTCATTCTGGATTGGGGTATTTGTGTATAAAGACATCCATGCTCCCTGAGGACAGGGCAGGGTCTAACTCTTCTCTGGGTCCCCAGCATTGCCTAGCACAGGGTCAGGCCTTCAGGAGGACTCAGAAAATGGGTGTTAAATGAATGACTAAGTTAACAAATATCTTTTCTTCGCCTGTAAACACCTACTCATTCTTCAGACCTGACCTGAACATCTCCTCCTCAGGGAAGCCCTCCCTGGCTCCATCAGGTTCACTCCTCTGGGTGTCCACAGCTCTAATACCTTCCTCTGTCACAGTCAACCCTCCTTTGTGCATGTCACTTTGTCCATAACCTCTACCAGACTTGAACTCCTCTTGGAACCAGAAGTGCATCCACAAATACAAATGGAAAGGGGAAGAGGACCTTCCAGGCAGGGAACACAAGCAAAAATCAGGAGGCTAGAACACTCTGTTAGTGTTCATAGAACAAATGGACAGCCAATATCTGAGTCCAGGGATTAGGACTAAGTCTGTCCGCCCGAGTAGACCTATAATCATCACACTTCTGGAACCTGGAGTTGCCACAACTCCCTGCTTGGATGTCTGCCCTGCTGATCCCAGCCCTGTGGCCCCAAGCACCTTCTTGGGGTCCATGTTGAACTTCTTCCGACCCATTGCCATCTTCCGGTTCCGCTGCAAGGTCTTACTGCAGGAAAAGAGAGCAAGGTGGGTGTGGTGGGCAGAAAGTCAATGCCTGGGCATCCCTGGCCTGGCCCAATGCCCCCCAAGTTCCCTGCCCCAACCCTCACCTGCCCTCATTGGCTTCCAGACCCTCCACCTCGCTCATGGCTTCGCTGAGCTCCTCCCGCAGGCGCTGGATCTCCACCAGCAGCTCCTGCTTCCGCCGTCGGATGTTCTCCAGCTCCATCCGCTCCTCCGGAGTAAGGTCTGGGGGCTCTGAGGGTGGGGGATCAGGGTTTGGAAGTCAGTACCGGAGGCTGGGAACCTGGACTCCTGCAGTCTAGGGGAGGACGTAGGTGGAGGAGGATGAAGATGGGGCCTCCTCTGTCTGATGGAAGAAGGGACGGGGGACCTGGATTCTTCAGTCCAGGGAAGGAAGGGCTGGGAAATCTAGAACCTTGCGTCCTGGAGGAGGAGGAGCCTTGGGACCCAGACTGAGGGGGAAGGGGACTGGGAGCCTGAGCTCTTAGGTCTGGGGGAAGAAAGGGCTAGGAGCCTGAACTTCCGGGTCCATTACTTGGATGGGGGCTGAGGCTTCGATTTTCTGACTCCATTACTAGCAAGGTAGCTGGGGTTATGGACTCTTAGGCGATGAGAAAAGACGGGCCTGGGCATCTGGACTCCTGGGTCCATGAAAAGTATCCATGGCAGGGGAAGCTGATGGCAGGTTTTAAGAGTTGTAAAAGGGGGGCGGGGCATCAAAAGCCCCCGCCCCGCCTTAGCGGGATCTCGGAAGCCCTCAAGATTTCTCCCCACCCACCCCCGCAATAGTGCCCCTCCCCGCACCCAGCGGGCACTGGGCTCGCCCGGCCACTCCAGCGGGAATGGTTCCGCCCTTGCCTCGCCTCCCTCGCTCCATCCCGCCCCCTCCCGCCGCCACCGGAAACAGGCTGGGACCAAACAATGGCCTGGAACGCCCCGCTCTCGGGCCCTGCCGGAAGCCCGTCCTGCGCCCCACAAAAGCGAGACGACGATGCGGACGAACGGCTCCGCGCAGGGAGCACCGGGAGGGACCCTTCTCTGGGGAACTTTGGGGAGGAAACGCTCCATGCGCTCCCAACCGGCCCCGCCCCTCCCCGACCTACCATAGACACCGTCCTCCATGGCGGCTAGGAAGGCCCGCGGGGAGTCCGGAGCGGTCCCGCCGGTTGGGCCTGGATCCGCGTTGGCCCGCGGGCTCGGGTGAGCCCGCTCAAACGCCCCGGGAGCCACCGCCGCCTCCTCAGCGCCAGTCCTCAGCGCTGAAAAGACTCTCTCTTCGCCGCCCAACCGCCCGGCCAGTAAGAACCGCCCCTCGTTTTGACACCGTCCAATCCACGGTGGGCCCTTTCATCTGCTCCGCCCCCAACAGCAAAGGATCGTCCTCCAGGACCAATAGGCCCACAAGGAGCAGAAGTAGTAATGTCCGGCTGGAGGTAGACGGCCTGTGGGGCCAATCGGAGTACAGGCAGGGTTCCAGGCCCTGCCTCCGAAACAAAAGAAAGCACTTGGCAGGCTTGCCCACCAATGAGAAGCCTCCGGAAGGAGCTGCATGGGGGTGGGGCTATGCGAAGCAGAGAGGACTGCGCCTGCGCAAGGGCCCTGGACCCTCGAGAATAGGTCAACCCAGCCCTACCTCTCGTATAGCGTTGCTAGCGGACGGCACTTAGTCTTGTTGCCGGGCGGGGGGGGCGGGTCCGAAACTATGGGTTGTTTCCGTGAGCCACACCTAGCAGGCCACGCTGGCTTTTGACGGCAGCGGTTGCCATGCAACCAGGAGCAGCTTTGGCCTGCCTTTCTTTTGCCTCCCTTCTCTGGCCATTTCTCTCTCCTTTCAGGCTCCTCCGATCTCCAGACCTTTACCACCTCCATGACCTCCTCATCCCCCTCAGACTCTGCAGAGTCAAGGAGTGGTGAGAAGACTTGTTCCTTCTTCCAAATGCTGAGCTATTCGAAACTTGTCATGGAGAACAGGACAATCGGGGAAGGCCAAATTTAGTGACAGCACAGGCTCCGCCTTCCTGGCGCCTTCTGCCTCTCTGGCTTCTCCCCTAAACTACTCCCATTAGCTTAGCTTCCTTCTCCTAAGACCCCTCCCTTCCCCAAGCATCTAACTCCCCTTCCCTCAGCATCCTCCCACTCTCTGATTCCTTCCCCTCTCCGAGACCTTCCCCTCTCCAGCTCCCTCACTTTAAGTCCCCCAACCTCCACCCATAGTCTTGCCCTTCTTAAACTCCACCCTCCTCTCAGATCATCCCACATCTGAGGCCCCTCCCTTTCCCCAGCCTCTCCGTTTCCATTCCCTGCAGGGAAAGCAGGTGCAGGGGTCTGCCGGGATGGGGAACCGGGGCACCCCTGTAGATGGGCAGGCCCATAACTGGGACTGAAGTGGTCCCCATTATGTCTGGGCCTCGTCATCATTCGCTGTCTCTGGGCTGGGCAGGTGGGGACGGATTCGGGGCCAGGACCTGGTTAAGCTATTGGATTAGACACGGAGCCTCCTAATCCCCTCACTGACCTTTATGAGTGGCCCGGGGCCTGCCCTCCCCAGTGGAGACCCAGGTTGTGCCAGCCCTTCCCCCACTCTCTCTTCTTCTGAACAGAATCCCCTCCCTGCCCTTTCACTCCCAACTTGATATCCTTCCCCAACCCTGTGTTTCCATTGTCCCCAGTCCCTACCCCAGACACCCTGAGCTGGGAGAGCAGCCAGCTAATTAATCCCATCCGGTTATTACATGGGGATTCTGAAGGATAAAAGGAGACGGGGAAACCAGGAGGGGGACCTCAGTTGATGTAGCACTTGCGCAGGATGATGAGCAATGACAGTGCCTGCCCTCGGTCTGGGACACAGGGGTGGAGATGTATTCTCCTCCTCCCTGGCACTTGTTCCCTCTGCCGCTGGCTCCCAGCCTGTTGGGCACTTATACAGGTGGCATGGACTAGGCTGGAGGACTTATGCCCAGAAACACATTTACAGACATGCCCACCAAGGGCTCCCAGTTCTTTAATCTGGGGGACAGGTCTTCCCCCTTGCACTACCCCTTGCCAGCCCTGTGATTCAGACACCTGAGTTCAGAGCCAGCCTCCAATGGCATCTCCCATTGTACCTGCTCCTGGAAAGCCATGCATTCCATCACTAGGCAGAGCCAGTGAGGAATCATCCTGTTGCAAAGGCCCCTGGAGAACTTCAAGTTCCAGTGCCCCATTTTTACATATGGGGAAACTGAGGTAAAGGGAGGGGAATGATTCATTCAAAAATCACATAGTAAACTGGGGCAGAGTTGGGATTTAGAGCAAAGCTTCCTGGATCCTTGAAAGGACTACAGTCCAATTAGCTCAAGCTCAATTTCTAACCCTGCTGCAAGAACCAGGGGAAAAAATAGATATCTGTATTTATATCATATATATATATATATATAAAATAGATACACATCACTAAGGTGTAGGATTCCAGGGCATTCTAGACTCACCAGCCTTGGGCCTCCCCCTTCCTTGCCTACTAGTTGCCCTGTGATGTACAGGGTCTCACCTGAGCCCTTCCCTTCTAGGTCAGCCCAGAAATGCTGCTTATTGGGTCCTGAGTCCACCTCCTAGAACTGCTGAGCTGTCCTTCTGGAGGTGATTAGAACTTCCAGGCTTTGGTAGTGAACAACTCTGGATCCATGGAGCCTTGATTCCTTTTGGCATTACAGAACCACAAGAAGTCATCTAGAATCATCAAGATTCTCAACTCCATTGGGCAAACTGGAAGCAAATTTCAGACATCTAGAATTGCCCCTCCTTCCTTGACTCTGTGATCAGTCTTGAGCCACAGAATCCCGATTCCTTTGAACATTCTAGAATGATACTTTAAAAAAAAACAAAACCCAACACCCTGTGGATCATTTAGAAGCAATGCTTATCCCCTTGGCTGGATGTTCTATAGCAAGTAGTCTGGAGTTATCTAATCAAGAACTCCCCATCTTTCACTTTAGACCTTCTAAGCCCACAGACTTGCCATTGTTTTGCACATTGTAGAAACATAACTCTTTAGTTTCTGGAGTAGTTCAGCTCTTTAGGTCAAACCTGTTCTAGATTCACCAGTACTCGCTTCTGTGTTCAACCCAGACTCACAGAATTCAACTTCTGGGCTTTCTGGAATCACACGGTCTTTTCTTGGCTTGTAGTCACTGTTCCTTTTCTTTGGTCAATCAAGGTGATCTTGAATATTTGGGGCATTCCACAACCTCCTTTGGTGGTCTAGAACAAATGATTTACTACTTGGTTGGCTGAGTCAAGAAGCAACAGTCCCTTCAATCTTAGGTCAATCCAGACCTACAAACTTCTGATTACTGTTGTTTGGAACTGCTAACTTCCTACCCTGGAGGTGGTCTATGCCACTGATTTATGACCCTGCTCAACAACTCCGGCCCAGCCATGTGCAGGAATCTAGAATTACCAATCCTTGCCTATTGGATAGTCCAGAATTCTGGATCCTTCAGCTCTGGTGAGACTCAGGAATTGGGCTCATAAAGGGGTCTCAGGAGGGAGCCCAGAAGCAGAGGAATTAACGTCCATTATGTCCTTGGTGGGTCCACCCGCATGGAGAAACTCACCAGCTGATAATTTACCCAGCAGGCTTGTTGGTCTTGGGAAACACCTGCCCCCATCCCAGAAGAGGGACCGATCTCTCCATCTTGCTAGCTCTGGGAAGGGGACACAAATGGGGAAGGGGACATCAGCTTGCATCATGCAGGCAGGGTCAGTGCCAAAGTTGGCGTGAGAACTCGGGTACTGGTAGCCCCGTCTTCTGTCTCTGCCCCATTCCCCTCCTTGGCCTCCTCTTCCTCCTCTTCCTCCTGGCAGCAGCTCAGAGCAAGTTCATTTTCATAACAAAATGCAGCCAGAGAACCTGGGAAGCTAGATTTGAGGCTGTGGGAAGCCCGTTCTGCCCGTTCATCCAGCTCCTTGGCACTGCAGACAGGTGTCCCTGGGACCTCATAAGTGCGATGAAAGTGGCGATAGTCCACCTCATACTGGGAGCCACGCTGGAAGAGGACCGGCTCAAAACGATGGCCCCAGAGCAGCTCACCAGGGAGGTAGGATGAGCGACACTGTGTGGTCATGGCCGTGGCCTCAACCATACCCTCGAGAATGACCACTAGCTCGAAGTCAGCCTGGGCCAGCTCAGCACGTCCTAGCTCATACAGAGGACTGGCAGAGTCGATCTCATGCACAATGGTGATGGGAGACACGAGGAAGATGCGATCGGTGCCTCCATCAAAGCCCACGTCCACATCCTGGTGGTCTAGTGGGATATACTCCCCTTCTGGGGTCACACGGGGCTGCAGAAAAAGGTAAGAAAACAGTAGGGAGAACAGAGATGAACAGAGACAGAGACAATGAGAGAAAGGAATGGAGATGCAGAGAAAGAACAGAGCAAAGACCAGCAGGGGTGAGGGGTAGGGTGAGAACATGGATCCAGAGAGAGGGGGATGGCAACCCAGACAGAGAGAGGGGGACAGAAACACAGGAGGGCACAGAGATCCAGAGAGTAGGATGGAGACCCAGAAAGGGACAGAGCCCCAGGGGGAGGGGGCCAGAGACCCAGGAGGATGGAAGTCCAGAGAAAGGTGACAGAAACCCAGAAGAGGGATGGGGTAAGGGGCGAGAGAGTCGAAAGAGGTAGAGAGGAATAGAATGATATTGTCACAGAGCCACAGATATAAGACAGATGAAATCAAAGAGAAAACAGAAGATAAGAATGACATCCAACCAGGAATTGGAGGAGAGGGATAGAAAAAAGGAAAGTGATAGAAAAATGGCTATTAATAAATGACCAGAAGAGGGATTTAGGACTGTCTAGGTCCAGCACCCTGTACTCCACCACCAGTTCAAGCTAGCCCCAGGGCTATCTCCATCCCCAGCCCATCTACAACCTCGTGTGTGTGTGTGTGTGTGTGTGTGTGTGTGTGTGTGTGTGTGTGTGTGCGCGCGCGCGTGTGTCTCACATCCTGGCCATGTCAGTGTCCCACAGACTTCTGGAAGAGACAGTGTCCCTCCTGGTCATGAATCCCACTGTCTCAAACAGCCAGGCAAGAGGCAGAGGTTGGGGGTGGGAACCTATTACCTTGCAACTGTTTTCAGAAGCCCCCAGAGCTGCTGGGAGTTGTAGTTCCCACCAATCAGACATCTTCCTTCTGCCCCCCAAAGTCCAGCATCAGCTCAGAATTCTTAAGGGTTTTTACTTAGGCAGTTGTTCCCCCAGAGTTTGTTGGAAACAGGGATATTGGAGCAATTTGACCACAATTCTAGGAACACTAAGGCCCCCTCCTTAGGGTGCCCAAGGGAGCTGCTACTACAGGGTTGGTAGGAGTTGGAGTTAGTTTTGTTCTGTTACTGAGAAGCTATAATTCAAGGGTTCCCAACCCCCACCCTGTACTCATTTGGTAGCAGGCTGGCAGGAGAGACTAGGCCACTAAGGTGGGGAAAGAAGTCTCCGGCAAATGCTGCCGGACCCCACGCCCAGAGGCCTGAGAATTGAGTTTCACACTAGCGCAGGCATAAGCTGCATCCCATCCTCTGCCCACCTCTCCCACAATCCCACAGGGGCCTGGCCCCAAGTCATAGGCCACTCTCTGTGCCACAGTATCAGCTGGGAATTGAAAACCTGAGTCACAGAAAGGTCATACAACCCCCCCACCCCATACATCTCACACCACCCATCAGGGAAGTTCCCTTGACCCAGAGGCTTCTGGGAATTGTAGTTCCGAGCCTTTATGGGCCAAGGTGTGGACCTCACAGGTCTAGATTTCACACAGTCCCATAGGCGGCCATTCCTCATGCCACAGGATTAAGTTTCGTTTTGTTTTGGCGGCTGGCCAGCACTGGGATCCGAACCCATCACCTTGGTATTTAAGGCAGATGAGGTCTTTATGTCTCAAGATCTGTCGCAAGTCCAGGCCTCCAGGAAGAACTAGTCACAGACCTCTCTCGGGTTTACATCTCCTACAACTGTTTCCGCAGTCCATAAGGGGCTGGGGGCGGGGGGGGTGTCCCTGCCCCAGAGGCTGCTGGGAATTGTAGTTCACCCCCCCCCCCCCCCCGCCTTGAGGCCTACATCTGCTACACTCGCCCGGGGTTCTAAACCCAGCCCTGTGAAGGGCCCCTTCCCACTTCCCCACTGCACCTGCAGCAGCTGGGCCCGCACGTGGGCCTCAACCAGATGGCTGCGGCGCAAGTTGCCGACGCGCCACATGAGGCAGAGGCGGTGGTCCCGGAGCGCCACGACGGCATTCTCGCTGAAGACAAGCGTCTCGTTGCGCTTCTTGGGCTTGGCCATCTTGGCCATGACGGCGCCCACGACAAAGGCGTCGAGTACGCAGCCGGCGATGCACTGCAGCACCACAGCAGCCACGGCGGCCGGGCACTCCTCGGTGACGCTGCGCACGCCGTAGCCAATGGACGTCTGTGTCTCCAGCGCGAAGAGGAAGGCAGCCAGGAAGCTGGCGACCTGGGAGAAGCAGGGCGCGGGCGGCGGCGGAGCGGCCAGGTCTCCGTGCAGGGAGGCGATGAGCCAGAAGGCCAGGCCGAAGAGCAGCCAGGAGGCGAGGAAGGAGCAGGAGAAGAACAAGCACATCCAGCGCCAGCGCACGTCCACGCACGTGGTGAACAGGTCGCTCAAGTAGCGCGCGCCCTGTCCACCCAGGTTCACGAAGCGCACGTTGCAGTGCCCGTCCTTCTTGACAAAGCGCCCGCGGCGTCGGCCAACCTGCGACGGCAGTGGAGCTGGCGCCCACCCGTTGCGGCAGAGCCCAGGCCCGGCCTCCTCCTCATCGCCTGTCCTGCTGTCCCCCGACTCCAGGGCGCCGCTCAGGCGGCGCAGGGCCCTGGCCAGGCCCATTGAGCGGGGGGCCCCCCTCCACTTGACCTAGTGGGGGGCAGGCGCCCCGAACCTGCGAGGACAAGAAATGGGCAGGAACATCACGTCACGGCACAGTGCCGGGAACGGTTGGGCTTATCAGCCACGCATGCTATCTTGTGGGCCTCAGTGGCCTCATCTGCCAAATGGGTGGAACGATATTACAAGCACTTACCTTACACATTGGAGTACAGCATTAACAACAATAATACGGTAGGAGATACTTATATAGCTACAAGAGCAACAAAACTATAGCCATAACAGCATTCTAGCAAGCACCACAATAATTATAGCAGACATTTATACAGTGGTATATACTAAGTTAAATATACTAAATTTATGATTTATGTTGTATGTTATACTAAATTTATAGTTTAGACACTGTTGTAAGCACTTTGCATGAATTTACATATTTGGGCCTCAGAGCAAGCCTATGAGGTAGACATTATTATCCCCATTTTACAAATGAGGAAACTGAGGCACAGAAAGTTTAAGTAACTTGCCCAAGGTCACAGGTAAATTAACTGGGATTTAAGTGCAAGCAGTATAGCTCCAGAGTCCATGCGCATAAACCTTAAGTTGTAACTGCTTCTCAGCACGAAGTCAGCAATGGAAGGATGGGGGCTCTTTGGTCATCTATGGTTCAAAAACAGATTCAGATAGCACAATCAAGAAAAGGAAAAATAGATAAATTTGAATTTCGTCAAAATTAAAAACTTTGTGCTTCCAAGGACACTATCAAGAAAGTGAACACTAAGAACAAGGGTTCAGATCCCCATACTGGCCAGCCACCAAAAAAAAAAAAAAAAAAAAAAAAAAAAAGACAAACCACAATGAGACAGAATAGTTGCAAATGATATATATCTGATAAGGAGCTTGTATCTAAAAGCTCTTGCAACACAATAATAAAAAAACAAATAACCCAATTTAAAGCTGGGCAAAGGATCTACACAGACATTTCTCAGAAAAAGATATACAAATGACCAATAAGCACATGAGAAAATACTCAACATCTTTAGCCATCAGGGAACTGCAGTGAACCACACTGAGCTACCACTGCACACCCACTTAGGATGGCTATAATAAAAAAGCAACAAAGAAAACCAGACAATAGCAAGTCTTGGTGAGAATGTGGAGAAATTGGGACCCTCATACACTGCTGTAGAAACCAGTCTGGCAGTTCCTTAAATGTTTAAACATAGTTACCATTTGAGAGTACTTCAAAAAGTTCGTAGAAAAATAGAATTAAGGTATACAGATCTTTCCAGGAACCTTCTGAAGTACCCTCATATCACCCAGCAATTCCACTTGTACGTATCTAACCAAGATAAATAAATGAAAACAAATGTGCACATAAAAACGTATACACAAATGTTCATAACAGCATTATTCCTAATAGCCAAAAGGTGGAAACAACTCAAATATCAATCAACTGGTGAATGGATAAATAAAATGTGGTATATTCATCCAGTGAATACTATTTGATGATAAAAAGAAATGAAGTACTGAGAGATACGACAACACTGATAAACCTTGAAAACTTTATGCCAAGTGAAAGAAGCCAATCACAAAAGACTGTATACTTGGGCCAGCCCGTGGCTCACTCGGGAGAGTGTGGTGCTGATAACACCAAGGCCCCGGGTTCGGATCCCATATAGGGATGGCCGGTTGCTCACTGGGAGAGCGTGGTGCTGACAACACCAAGTCAAGGGTTAAGATCCCCTTACCGGTCATCTTTAAAAAAAAAAAAAAAAAAGACCGTATACTTTCATTAATATGAAATTTCCAGACTAGGCAAATTTATAAATTAAGTAGACTAGTGGTTACCTAAGGCTGGGGAAATGAGGAGATTTGGGAGTGACAGAGGACATGGGGTTTCTTTTTGGGTTATGAAATTGTTCTAAAATTAATTTCAGTGATGGCTGTACAACTGTGAATATACTAAGAGCCATTGTACACTTTAATGGGTGAATTGTATTTCAGTTTTTTGTTTTTGTTATTGTTTTTGTGACCGGTAAGGGGATCGCAACCCTTGGCTTGGTGTCGCCCACACCACGCTCAGCCAGTGAGCACACTGGCCATCCCTATATAGGATCCGAACCCGTGGCCTAGGTGCTCCCAGCGCCACACTCTCCCGAGTGAGCCACTAGGTCAGCCCTTGTGAATTGTATTTCAACAAAGATGTTACTAAACAAGCAAACAGATAAGTAAGTAAAACAGGCGCAGCCCTGACCCTCTGATCTTGGGCAACTCTTTTCTTTTTTTTTTTTGTCCTTTTTGAGACCGGCCGCACCGCACTCAGCCAGTGAGCGCACTGGCCATCCGTATATAGGATCCGAACCTGCGGTGGGAGCGCTGCTGCGCTCCCAGCGCCGCACTCTTCCAAGTGTGCCACGGACTCGGCCCATAACAAAGACAAGTTTTTTTTTGTTTGTTTTTTGTTTTTGTCCTTTTTGAGACTGGCGCTCAGCCAGTGAGCGCTGTGAGCACACCGGTCATCCCTATATAGGATCCGAACCCACGGCGGGAGCGCTGTGCTCCCAGCGCTGCACTCTCCCGAGTGTGCCACGGGCTCAGCCCCTTGGGCAACTCTTTTCTGAGCCTGTTCCCTCAATTGTAAAACAAGGAAACTGGGACTACTTCATCACGGTCATATGGGGCTTTCCCGTCACATAGACCCAGGGCCCAATCCTCCCTCAGCTGGTGACTTGTGTGCCCTGGGATCCCTGGCTTCCTTTTTCAGAGCCTCAGTTTGCTCACCTATGGGATGGGGACAAAATTCCCTAACTTGAAAAGAAGAGGAAATCCAAATGACAGACCTTGGGCTTTTGAATCAGGCAGCTCTCGGTTGAATCCTGGCTTGGCCACTTACTAGCTATATGATTGGTGGGTAGCAGGTCACATCCCTTCCTGAGCCTCAGTTCTCTCATCTGTGAAACGGAGGGAATCCCAGCAGTCCAAAAGCGTGGAGGAAGGAAGGGAAGGGGGGGGCATGGACCTGCAGATCTCATCACCCTCCAGCAACTGCAAGGTTAACCCCTGCACTGAAGTGGGGGGACTTCCAGGATCTGGCTGGGCTAGGACAAGCGGTACCAGTTAAGTAATTTGCTCATCAATTCCACCAATATTATGAAGTACCTATGTTTTATGTGCCCGCTGTAGCAGGTTCTGGGGTTCTTCATGGGCTTCTTGGCAGGGCCTGGGACATTCCATCCGAAGAGAGAAGCATTAGTCTATGTCATGTTTAGTACCAACAGGATCCCCTGCAGGTGTCCATGACCACCGGACAGCCCTGCTATGTGGGGGTTTATTAGGCCCATTTATAGAGGCAAAGCTGAGGCTCAGGTCAGAGTAGACCAGACCTGGCTGTGTCCAGCGCCCACAATGTGCCCCAACCTTGACTCTTTTCTCACCCTCAACCGCCCTGGATGTTAGAGATTTTTCTCCTGAAGAGAGGAAACAGGCTAGTCGCCCAAGAGGGCAGGTTTGGGGTTGGAATCCAGGATGCAACCTCTACAATTGCAACCCCTCTCCAGCCTGGAAACCCCCACTCTGGAATAGTCCTCCTTCTCAGGAGCCTTCCCAATGACAGGGCACGGCGCTCACACTGACCCAGCCCCCAGCCACTCCCCAGGGTGGGCCTCTAACCCACTCATCCATCTCTAACAACTTTTTGATGTGGGGACTTTGCTTTCCACAGAAAAGTAAACTGAAGCTCTGAGGTTAGCCCCTTGCCTCAGGCCCCTCAGCCAGGAAAGGAGTGGCAAAACCTGGACTCCCATCTAGGCCTCTGGGAGCCAAAACCTGAGTAATGAACCACAATCTCATCAAGCATGCTCCTGTTTCCTGAGCACCTACTATGTGCTGGGCCTTGTGATGAGCTCATTAAACGTTTGTAGACCACCCACTGGACTCCATCAGATCCCACCACTCACCTTGACTGCTCAGGATGCTGGGAGGTCAAAATCATTATCCCATTTCAGTCAGGGAAGGCCATGACTTGGCCAAGCCCACACAGTGCCAGGGGTTGGATGCTGTTTTGAGTCCTGAGCCTTTCCAACTCAGGACTCTGCCTCCTAAATCCTTGGGTCCCACCTCAGTCCTGTGAGGCAGACCTGACTGTGTCCATTTCATAAAGCCAACATGGACCATCACATCCAGGGGGCTCTGTCTGTGCCCAATGTGGCCCAGCTCCCAGGATGGTGGACACGACTGGGGCTCAGGAAACAGCCCCCCTCCCCTGGCAAAGGCAGGATGGAAGGGAAAATGATCCCGAGCCTGAAGTACCACCCCCCCACCACGTTATACGACTACACCCCCCCAAGAGTCTGGGGACCTCTGGTCTCATCTCCCTGGTGGTCACATTTCCG
>NW_007726597.1:221553-231248 GCF_000696425.1 Galeopterus variegatus | reverse complement strand
CCCCCCCGCAATTTGCACACGTTTCACATTCTTCCCTGGGGACTGGGGATGTTCCCTCCTATTCCCCACCTAGCAACAAGGTCTGGACAGCAGGTTGGAGAGCAGAGACTGACAGGAGAGGGGCGGGGGGCAGAGACAGCTGAAAGACACAGAGACTCAGAAGAGTAGGAAGAGATGGGTGTTGAGAGAGGAAACCCTGACAAAGAGGACAGAGAACTGGCAGGGGGAACAGGGACCCAGAAGTGGGTGGGACATGGGGGGTGCGGGAGACAGAAAAGAGAGACTAAGAGCAACTGGGGAAAGAGCAATAGATCTCTTAAGTGGAAAGAGGGCTGACTAGTTCTCACAGTTGGTTAGAGCACAGTGCTGATAACAGCCAGGTCCAGGGCTCATCCCTGTACCAGCCAGCTGCCAAAAAACCACCAAAAACAGAAGTGGAAAGAGATGGAAAGACACAGTTGTGAAGCCAGAGAAAAGAAGAGACAGAGATGGGGTGAGAAAAGAAGCTCTTTGGAAGGGAGGATGGCAGTGGTAAGAAAAGGCAGAAACTTGAGATGGGCTCAGAGTTGGAGGTACTGAATCTGAGGGAGAGAGGAGATTCTTCTGGGCCTGGAATCTGTTACTGAGGGTAAGACAGGGCCTCCCTGAGGGGGCAACATTGAGAAGGGGGCATGTTGGGGCAGAGAGGACCCTAGTTGGTCTTAAGCAGGGGAGGATGGGGGGGCAGTGGCAGGAGGGAGTAGGGGAGGTGGTATGGTTCTCAGGTGCAGGACCTTGCATGGAGGCACATACCTGGTGGGGCAGCCCACCCCCATGCCCTTCGGTGGGGGCTCCTCCGCTAGGGCTGAGGGGTGGCCTCTGTGGGTGCCAAAAGGGGCTGTTCTCTGTCCTCAGCCCCCAGGGCCTTGTGCCAGGTGCCCGACCTCTGAGTCCAAAGGCGGATCAGAGGAGGCCTGGACCAGGCGTGGGGGGTGAGGGGGGCAGGCAAAGGGTGGGGCCAGCTCAGAGCTGCACAGGGGGAGCCAAGGAGGACAGCCAGGCAGGGTGGCTGGGCTGCAGCCCAGGCTGGCTGGAGAGCAGACAGTGGCAGAGGAGAGAGACACTGATGCAGGGGGCAGGGACACAGACAATAGGGGACAGGAGCCACTGAAAGATGGGGGCACAGAAAGAGCAGCGACATAGATTAAGGAACAATTAAAGAAATGGTGGGATAATGATAAAAGGGACAGAGAAAAGGGCGGGGGGTCCCTGGTTCCTCCTGAGATGGATCCTTAATAAGTTGAGGGGCACAGGATGAGATGACTTTTCACCGACCCAGAGTGAGTTCCAGATGGAATAAAATTTAGAGAAGGCAGAACTGAATGCAGCTAATGGGCTGAGGGTTGGATTCCACGGAGAACAGACTCCCAGTGGCCTTTCCCAGCCTAGTGGCCTAGGGACAGCTGGCTGCCAGATTCCTGTCTCTCCTCTTCCCTCTCAGTTTCCTCACAGGAACGTGGCCAGAAGGACCAGTCTTCCACACACTCCACTCCTCATTCTAGCCCTTTATTGACTCTTTTTTTTTTATTGCCTCTAAAGAGCCCCTAACCTTCCTCCCTGCATAGTACCAGCCCAGGGAGGAGGAGAGAGGACCCCATACGGCCCCCCACTGGGAAATCCTGGCCAAACCCAACTGGCAGGAAGACAAGGGCAGAACGAAATTCTGTTGGAGGAACTCACACCTCAGCTTTCATACAGCCACTGTAAAGCCCTCAAGTTCCCTGCGGGAGACCAGCTGCCAAAAGTGAGTCCTAGGACAGAGAGGTCGAAGGGTCAAGCCAGGCATCACAGCTGACAAAAATCCCCCGACACGCAGGCCATATCAGCCATCTCTGATAGGTGGGGGTCACTGGGCTGAACCAAGTCTTCGGGTGGGAATGGTTTTGCAGAGCCATGGGTGAAACCAAGTTCTTTAGCTGGAGGGGTCACTGGACCAAACCAAGTCCTTTTAAGAACAATAAGTCAAACAGAATCCATCGTGGCAGCAAATGGGCCAGTCAAACGAAGCCTTTTGGAGGGGCTAGTCAACAGACCTGAATAAACCCCTTCCAGGGGAGTCAACTTCAACCTCATTTCCCCAGTGGGAGGCAAGACCAGAAGTCACCAGGAACTGCCTTAGACACTGATGGTACGGAAGATGGTGAAGCCGGACAGGGCTGTGCTGACTAGAACCCCAGGGCACTGGGGGTGCCAGTGCAACTCCTTCAGATCTGTTTCACCCTGGTGCACGAACAGTAGCTGCTGGGGGAGGTCTGCCAGCCCAGGGTCGGTCTCTGCGTCACCCGCCTCAGGATCCCGCTCCACTGCCAGGTCCCATTGCGTGATCTGGTTGTCTGCACCAGAGGCTGCAAAGACCCCGCTGTCCTGGGGGTGCCACTCGACAGAAGTCACGGGGGCCACATGTTGCTTGAAGGTGGCCACAGGGGAGCCAGACTACAAGGAAAGGATGGGAGTTAGGAGCTCTGAACACCTTAGCCTGGCTCTTAAGAGGACCCACGCAGAGCACCCCACTTTTCTCCAGCCTCAGGGTTCCCCACAAGCCCAGAGTCCATGAAAGGACATAATAGAGCAAAGTACAGACAGCAATAAGGCTTACTGTCCCAGGGGCTGCTGACAATTGTGGTTTTGCCTGCAAAGAAGCCCCTTGTAGCTCCAGGTCACAAAATCCCCACTCCTGTTCTTCCCTGGGTATGCCTCAGTTTCCTTTCCTATAAAAGAAGGTAGTTCTCTCCTGGCTGATTCTACAGAGGCCTTAAAAGGGGCAGAAGCGTGATTCTCAGAAGCTCCAGAGGCAGCTGACCCAAAGAATGACAGCACTTTTACTAAAACAAAGGCACTGCTGAGAATTGAGGTCTCTCCACTTGGGAGAACTGGCTCCAAAGTTCCCATGGCCAACCAACTGGGCCCTCTGACCCACTGGGCCTGAGAGCTGCAATCCATCTCTAGAAGCCTCCCTAGGGCTGATTCTATAGAACCAATTAAACTGGGGTGGGCAAAAAAGATTACACTGTGGCAGTCCCAGGAAGGCATGAAGCCAGGTGAGGTTACAGTTTTGTCCAGAGGTATACCAGAAGCTGCAATTTCTCCTGCCTCAGGCCCCTCTAGCTTTATGAAGTCAACTCTTAGCTTGCTATAATGTCACATCTGCTCCTGTTCCTCTGTGCCTCAGTTTCCTCTCCTGCAATAAGTGAGCTGGACTCCCAATTCTCAGTTGATTCTATAAAATCCACTAAAAGATAAACTACAACTCCCTTAAGCCCTTGAGTCCACAGGCCGCACAGCCAGATGCACCTCTGTCTCACAGGCAAATGGGAGTTCTACTCTGCTGGCCCCGAGCCTCTTCCACCTCTGGTCAACTATCCACCTGGTGAAGTGAGTGACCCCACACCAGTCACTACCCTGCCTCTTCCTGAGCATCACTTTCCTCATCTGTACCATGAAGGGGCTAAACTCTAATTCTAAGGGCCTTCCCACTGCTCGTTGTATAAAAACATCTAAAGAGGGAAAAATCTACAAATCTCACTGGTTGCTGGGAGCAGTAGCTTCTCTACTCCCAGGTGTCCAGCTGGGAAAATACCTTGAACTGCCGCAGGTCCCAGACCTTGAGGGCCCCGTCATCACCGCCACTGAGCAGGAAGGGCTCCCGGTGGCTCCAGTTGATGACGTTGACATCCCCATCATGGGCAGTGGCTGTGGTAAGCATGCAGGCCTTGCTGGGGGCTGCCCGGATGTCCCAGATGCGAATGGAGGCATCAGCTGAGCAGGAGGCGAATACCTGGGCAAGGTGGAGTATAAGTGACCCAAATGTACACCCACCCCACTGTGAAGACCAGGAAGTAGTGGTGGGCTGCCCTCTCTTTTAGTGTACCTTCACTAGGACTTGGCCTGCAAACTCAATCTGTCAGGCCTCCAACCACCTCCAAGATCCAGGATTCTAGGTCCCTAGCCCATTCCACATCAGACTCAGGTGTCTAGGCCCCCAGCCCTTCCTCACTGTGTCCTCAGCTGGTGACCACTGCAGGTCCTCCACAGAGCGTGTGTGGCCCACAAATGGCCGCTGGTCCACATGCCAGGAGGCACCCTCTGTAGGCATCCAGAGGTGGATGTTCTTCTGACAGTCACCAGTCAATAGGCGACCTGGGGAAAGAGAGTCAGGAAACCACCTTGTCCCAACTGGCTGTAGCTCATGCCCCTCCCTGGAGTCTAAGTAGCCACCCTTGATGCAGCCCCTGCTCCTTTCCCCCTCTGTGGACCATGTGCACATCCCAGGGACTCACCAGGCACCCGGGAGGACCAGTCAAGTGCAAAGCCTTCTCCCATGTGGCCAGTGAAGCTGAATATGGGTTTCACTCGGGCCTGCTCGTCCCGGAGGAAGGTTGCCAGGGCCTGGGGGTCATCCACCACCTGTAGAAGCCGCTGCAGTGCAAACACCTCCACCTGGCCTTTCTCTGACCATACCCCAGCCACAGGCTCCTCGCCCAGCCATGACACCTGCAAGAGATGGGGAAAGGATGTGTAAAGTGGAGGGATGGGGGCTCAGTGGTGACCACAACCTACCCACATCGCTGAGAACTGGAACTGCAGTTCCTCAGATCCCCAGGGCTGGGACTACAGCTCTCAGAGACCTCTGTGGGAAAGAAATCACAACCTGCAAGACCAGTGTAGTAATGGGACAACTCTCTATGAATGGGTGAAAGTAGTGGAGGTTGCAGGGACAAAGCTCCAAGACACCTGGAAATTGAGGCTGTAATTCGCACCAGCCATCAGGAGTATGTTGAGACTTTTGGTCTCTGTAATCCTTTAAATGCTGGAGGGTCACAGGGCTCAGTCCTTGGGCCTCTTTGCCTTTGTACACGTGCTCACTAGGAGATCCCATCCAGCTTCAAGCTTTCTAATATCTCCTAGCCCTGACCTCTTTTCCTGAACTCCAGACTCTCACTGCACTGACCAATCAAACTTAACACAACCAAAGCCAAGCTCTTAATTGCCAACTACAACCTACTTCTACCATGTTCCTCATCCCAGGCCCAAAAAACAGCAGGACTCATTCTTGACTTGTCTCTTCTTTCTCATGCCCAACATCTATGCTGGTTGCACTAAAATGCACACTTCTAACCCGTTCTCATTACCTCTACTGATGTCACTCATGCTACTACTAATGTCATCTTTCCCCTGAATTACTGTAACAACCTCCTCACAGGATTCTATCCTTCTGCCCTTGCCTCCCTGCAGGTGGTTCTCAATATGGCAGCCAGAAGGACCCCTTTAAAACAAAAGCCAGATTCTGCCTTTCCTCTGCTCCAAATCTTCCAATGGCTCCCAATTTCTCTCCAAGTAAAGAAGCCCAAATATACACATAATGGTGTACACGGCCCTAAACAATCAGTCTCCTCTGTGCCCACAACCCTCCAAATCTTGTCACTCTGCCCCAGTCCATTCTGCTCCAGACATACTGGACTCCCCAGCTTCCCTTGAAACTCCTCAAACATGCCGAATTCACCCCAGGGCCTTTGAACTTGTGTTTCCCACAGATATTCTTGGCTTACTCCCTCACTTCCTGTGGGTCTCTATTCAAAAGGCACTTTATCACTGAATACTTCCCTAACCACACTATTTATTTACTTATTCATTTATTTTTTGCCCTCTGTCTAGGCTTGGGCTGCCACCACAAACTAACCACACTATTTAAAATAGCAATTCCATCCCATGAACTCCTTATCTTGCTTCGTTTTATTTTTCTCTACAACACTTAGCACCTTTTGACATACATTTACTTAGCTGCTTCTTGTGCCCTTCCCTCACTAGTATGTAAGTTATGGAGTCGAAGAACTTTTGCTTGCTGCTAAATCCTCAAGATTTAAAAAAAAGCATTTCGGGCTCACCTGATAGCTCAGTTGGTTAGACTGCGGTGTTATAACACCAAGGTCAAGAGTTCAGAGATCCCTATACCGGCCAGCCACACACCCACACTCACACACACACTCACACCCTCAAGATCTAGAACAGTACCTGAAACATGGTAAGAATAATTTAACGAAAACACACAGCACCACTTACGGGTCAAGTACTGCTCTAAGTGCTCTCCATACATCTCATTTTATTCACATATTTACCTGATAAGAAGATGCTTTAACTCTGACACAAACAAAAACTCACAGCCCAAAACAGTTCCTGAGTAATAATATAACAGAAAACATCTTACATTACAATCAAGTGCTATTCCAGGCACTATACATTATTTCATTTTATCATCACATCAGCCCCATCAGATAAGTTTTATAACTCTCACCATTTTACTGGAGAGGAAAGTGAGGAATATAAAAAATATCTCCATAGTCTGAAACAGCACATAGCATGTAATGACAATTATCACAATAGCTAAGATGTATATAACTATGTGACAAATACTTTTCTGAAAGCTAAAAGGCATGGTGCAGGGAGAGGTATGGACATAGGGGGTGGGTGGCGGATGGGGTGTGTTCCAGAGAATGCAGATCAGGCTCCTGGGACTATGTGTACCCGAACTCGATTGATCCCCCCATAGTGGGGCACCATGGCCAGCTCCAGCTGAGGCTTCTGCTCTTCATCTTCCTCCTCCTCCTCATCTTCATCACTGCCCTCTGAGAGTGGGGGCTTCGTCCCATGCAGATTGTGCATCCGAAGCATCATCAGCCTGAGAGAAAGTGTGGGATGAGTTAGGCACTGGAGACCAGAATCCTTAGGGAGGAGGAAGGCTGGAAAGTCAAACTCTTGGGTTTGCGGGAGGCAGAAGCTGGAAGCTCCAACTCCTGGGTCCTGAGCAAGGAAGGGTAGGGGGAGGCATGGAGACTCCGATCACTGGGTCCTGAAGAAGGAAGAGGAGGGGGACTCGGACTCCTGGTCCTGGGAAAGCCTCAGGTCTCACTCACCTGTTGCTCTGGGCGCTCTCCGCCTGAGTCCCAGCGCACAGGTAAAGTGTAACAGGAAATTCTGTCCGGTTGTCTCCCAGGTGATCACGGACTATGTCGAAGCTGAGACAGGGGGCGCCTAGGGATGGAAAGAGGGGTTGAAGAGTTAGAACGGCACAGAGGGATCTCAGCCCCCATCTCCCTCAGGAACCAGCCGTCTCCAGTGTGGACACCACCTCTCCTAGACCCCAGCATTCTCTTCCGGAGTGCCTCTTAAGTTAAAGGCTCGGGATCAGCCCCCTGGGACTCAGGAGTCCGAGCCCTACCAGTTTGCGCTCTGTGGTACAGCATATAGGCCTCTTCGTCCATGACCAGCTCTTCCCCTTCGCGCAGCGGAGGTCCCCGGCCGGGCAAGTAGACCTGGGCTGTGTTCTCGGAACCTCCGTCGCCGGACTCGGCCTCCATGAGTTCCCCGGTTTCACACGTGCGCCGCCGACCCCTGCGTGCCGCCATCTTCGAACTCTCTCACCGCCGGCGCGAGGTAAAAGCGTCACTTCCGGGTTCCTCTTGCCACCTTCTGGAATCCTGCCAACTGCGCGGTTACCTTAAAAACCTCCCAGTCCACCAATTAGAGCGGGCGATGGGGAGGAGGGGAAGGAGAACTAAGGTAGCGGCTTCCTGGCCAAGCGAGAGAAACCTGCGGGGATGGAGAAACTCCAGGCACCGCTTGACTCTGGGGGACTCTTCTGCGTAGCCGTGGAAAGGGCTCCTGGGAGTTGTAGTTCTGTAGGAGGCCTGTTGCTCCGTCAACTCGAGGAGTTCTGAGCCCCGACTCCATCTTCCACTTTGGATTCCCAGTGCTTTATTCCCACTTAATTAATTATTCATATATGTAAACTTGGGCTCTTACTTGTCAAAGAGACTGAGTTTCTGTTCCCTGAGGATCCATAAAGCCAGTTTCTTTGCCGCTCCCTGTTATAATGGCTTTAATTTATTTCAAAATGCTTCAGTGTAGACAGGCTGGATATTATGTGTGAGTTAGTGAGTTGAATCTACCTTCTAGGGGCAGTCAGTTGCCCAACCAGGCCTTCACCTTGGAGCTCCGGTCAGCAAACAGTTAATCGCAAGTCCACCCTCTAGAGGCAGTTTTTACTGGTGCTTCGGCTCTCTCTCTATCGCCCATCAGCTCCAGCGCTTTGGCTTACTGGCATAATGAAATGTTAGAAATAGAGTCTCAGCGGTGAGATTAAGGGCATTCAAGATATGCGGATCGCCTGGGACATGTTAGGCGCTCTCTTCGCTTGCATGAACAAGATATTAAAAATCTAATCAGCCTTGTTGCCTATAGCCATAGAAAATGAGACCCTAGATCGGATCCTAAAATGTTTGTGTCCTGGATTTCTCTCACCAGTCTCTTGAGGCCTCTGTTTGTCCCGGCCCCCTCTCAACAGCGTCTCATCTCAGGGCCTCTTCCCACCGCCTCTTTCTTGGCCTTTGAATCCCCTCCTCCTTTCACAGTCTGTTCTGTCTCTAATTCTCTGTCTCCTTTTCCCCTATGGAACTTTTTTCAGTTTCTGTTTCCTCCAGAGAAATGAGGAGGCCTAAGAGACAGACACGGAGCTCAGGCTTGGATTGAGGAGGCATAAAAACATGGTTTATTCCAAACACCGCAATGTGGAATAGGAGAGTGGAAAGGAAGGTTGGTGGTGGAAGTCGGACTCTCAGACCCTTCCCTTCCCTCCACAACCCAGCCCCAGACCCGGCTGGAGATCTGGGAAGAGGAGGCTTTCGGGGGTCTGCTGGATCATCACTGAATAAGGTCACAAATAAGGGTTGGATTTGGAGATTTGTGGTTGGTGGCACCTAGGGTGGCAGGGAATACGGCAAGGTGGGAAGTTTTATTTTGAGGGAACTCGGGATCCTCCCAGGGCAGGGGAAGGCAGGGCTTCCGTTGAGGGCGTGTCTTCGGTCAAAGTAGGGTAAAGCTACCAGGGTGGATAAGGAGGAGGGGGTGTCACGGTTTGATGTCAAGGGTCACAGTCTGGTTGGGGCAGTCTGGGGCTCGGGTCACAGTTTGGGGTCAGGGGTCACAGTCTGGGGTCGGATGACCATTTTAGGGGTCGGAAGACAATTTTAGGGGTCGGAAGTCACAGTCTGGGGTCAGGGGTTTCTGTGTGGCAGGGTCTGGGGTCACAGTTTGGCGAACGAGTCTCACAGTTTTGAGTCCCGATGGATGAAAGGTTAAAAACGGGCTTCCCCGGAGGCGTGGCTGGGGCCGGGGAGCTGCACAGTGATGTGGGGGCTACGGCCCCGGGAGTGGGGGTGGGGCGCGGGCGTGGCGTGACCCCCCCACGCCCCATCTGGTGACGTTAAAAAGCCCTTGTCGGGTTTTTAAAAAAAGTCTGCTGGGATCCGAGACCCTCGCCCACTCATTCTCAGGCTGGGTGAGATTTGGGGGACCAAATCCCCTCCGGTTCGCGGTTCCCCCACGCGAGGGGGCGCAGGACGCTGCTCCAGGCGGGGTCCGTCCAGTTCCATTTTTTTCTTTTCCACCCTCTCGGGTCCTGTCCATTGCGCGCGTCCCCTCCGGCCGTGGCCTGCGCTGACCGAGAGGGCGTTGGGGCACCCCCGGGCCGCGTCATACCTCGGATTCGAGGCTGGAGAAGTGCGCCGAGCCCCTGCGGGTGCCCAGGTCCCCGCCCCGGTGTCTCCGGTGGGGCGCGGCGGGCAGCGGCGGCCCCCAGTGCGTGGCGTGCGGGCACCGGCGCG
>NW_007726597.1:212855-220553 GCF_000696425.1 Galeopterus variegatus | reverse complement strand
GGGTACGCCGGGCTGGGCAGAGGCTGGGGAGGCGGCGGGGGCTTGGCCGGCGGCGGGGCGGCCTCGGCGCCGCAGCAGCTGTACATTCCCTGTGGGCCCGGGGGAGAGGGTAGGGTCAGCGCAGGAGGCTTCCCTCACTGCCTCCCTTTTCCCCGCACCTCGCCCAGGTCTGTCTGCTCCATCTATGCCTGCCTCTCCACTGTCTTCCCCTGTCTCTGCATCTCTACCTGCATCTCCGCATCGCTGCCGGTCTCCACCTGTGTTTCCCTCCTCTCCCCCTCTGCCTCTCTGTCTCCCCCATACCCTGGAGAAGGCCAGCAAGAAGTCCATGCGGTGGGTGGGACCCAGGCAATGCCTCAGGCGCCAGTACACCAGGTGCTCCCAAGCGAAGACCAGCAGGGAGAGGCCCATGGCCACCAGGAGCATGTAGAAGACGCCCGCCATGTTGTCAATGTCCAGCTTGCTGCTCATTACCTCGATTTTGTCATTGTGGCAGATCCCGGAGAGCCACAGCCGCTCCAGCATCTCAATTTCATCTGGGAAAGAGGGATCAGAAATCACCTGCTATGAGCACCCTCTAAGGACCCTTCCCTCTGATATGGGAGTCTAGGTCCCCAACCCCCTCCTCCCTGAGACCCTGTTGTCCTGGTCTTTATCCCCTCCTTTCCCAGGACGCAGGGGTCTCGCCCTTCCCTCTCCCGTGTAGAAATCCCTGCACGCAGCCGCACCGTCCCCCAGGAACTGCAGCAGCGCCAGGTCGATGGGCCGCTTCCAGCGGGAGCCCTTGTGCAAAGCAATGCCATAGCCTGTCGTGGCGAAGACTTTGCCGGAGCCGATGGTGACAAGCTTGCAGCCCTCATCCTTGCGGGCCATGTAGTTGAGCACGGCTGCATCATAGATAAAAGCATCCAGCTTCCTGGGGGCAAGGGCCATGAAGGGCAGGATCAGTCCCACCCAGATATGCTCATGGCCCAGCCCAGAACCTTTCTCACCCCTAACCTCCCATTTTTCCAAATCCTAACTAGCCCCGAACTATTGAGCAAGTCACTGCACCTCTTTGTGCCTCAGTTTCAACATCTGTAAAATGGGCATAACAGCAATCCCTCCCTTCGACTTGTTGTGAAGGTTACATAGTGCCTGATGCAAAGGAGGTGCTGGAGAGATGTTAGCTGTGACTGTTAATGAAATGATTACTCGTTTAATCTTCACCGTAGTCCTCCAAAGAAGGTTCTATTTACTTCTTCATTTTAAAGAGGATGATTGAAGCTTAAAGGAGGAATAATAAAAATAATGCGAATGGTCACATGTTGTGCCAAGCACTGTTCTAGTTAGTTTTATAACTCACTTAATCCTCACAGCATCTCTATGAGATAGAAACTATTCTCTCCATTTTTTCAGACGGGGGAACACAGGCCCAGATACATACCTTACCTTGCTTGGGTTCTCTGGCTAGGCTCTAATGTCTAAAACTTGGTGGGAAGAGGAGCAGGGATACAGAATTAGTTCTCATGGATAGATACATTGTGACACATTCAGCATGTCACTCTCTCTCACAACTGCTGCCATTTTATATTTATTTTTGTGATTATTTGATTAATCTGTGCCTCTCCCATGAGACTGCAAATCCCAGAGAGCAGGGTCCCAGTTGGTCTCATTCCCAGCTGTGGTTGGGGAATCGTTCCTGGCACATACAGTGGGGTTGATAAATATCTGGGGAATAAATGAATGAGTGAATGAGTGAATCCATACGTTGGAGCAGTGTGTAATTATGGTATTAAATAAATGTTATTATCTGACAGGTGAAAATGTACAGGGTATATTAATAAAATAATTAATAAAACTAGTCCTGGAAGAGCATAACTCCATATTTATTTTTTTAAATAACATATGTAGTGGGGTTAAATTTTTGTTATCATAACTGCAGACAACAGACTAGTTCTTAGAGGGAGGTACATGTCTTTGTCTAGTCCAGCAGTGTCCAAAAGAACATTCTGCAATGACAGAATGTTCTAGCATGTTACCCACCAGTTATATGTGGCTCTGGAGCCCTTTAAATGTGACCAGTGTGACGAAAGGACAGAATTTTAAAGTTTATCTAATTTTAATTAATTTAAATTGAAATAGTATTGGACAGTGCAGGTCTGGGGAAGACAAGAGAGATAAGACATGGCTGGACGCTGGGTTGCAGAGAAGGCAAAGTGTCTTCCAGACAAGAATACTTAACCTGTTTTTTTTTTTTTTTTTTTTTTAAAGATGACCGGTAAGGGGATCTTAACCCTTGGCTTGGTGTTGTCAGCACCACGCTCAGCCAGTGAGCGAACCGGCCATCCCTATGTGGGATCCGAACCCGGGGCCTTGGTGTTATCAGCACCGCACTGTCCCGAGTGAGCCACGGGCCGGCCCCCTAACCTGGAGTTTTGAGTCGTTATCCCGTCTGTTGATGTAAATCCTTATGTGTCCCCAAACATTCAGAAAAGCCCTGTCCACACACTCAGGTGCTTACACATAAATGCCTTGGGTGCGTGGTTGGTTGCATGGAAATTAAGGAAAAGGACTAAATTAGTCCAGGCACCTCAAATGGGGAGACAGACAGGGAGTGGATTCCCCAAATTGATTGGACCTAGCAAAAGCAAAGACTTGGGGTTGGGGCAAAGAATGTGAAGCTCCGAAGAATTAGCAGAAATTTGGGGTGGGCATTTGCCATCCCATGCTTGGAGAATGGGGTTTGAATTAATTTTATATAGGCAGGGAGATCCCAGCAGACATCTGGAAATGTAGACATAGGCAAGAAAAAGACCGCAACTGCCTCGTAGGCACTTTTGCCTCATCTAGGCAAACTGTAATTTCTCTCTAGGTTTCTCTTTGTTTAGGAAAATGCCCTTGGGAATGAAAGGTTAATTGCTCACCACGTTTAAGTGGGAAGAATTTGGAGTTTCCAGAGTCAGGTTGAAGAGGAGGGATGGAGGGGCTGGGGACCAGGATAAAATGGAAGGAGGATCTTCAGGGGTCATTGGAGGACATGGGTGTGGACCCAAGGAGCATTTTGGAGAGAGCTAGAAACCAAGGCTTCCAGTGGTGGAAATATTTGAAGGGATTTCAGGAGGAGGGGATCTTATAGAATTCACTTCTAGTCATATGCTCAGTTGTTCTGGGATGCCTACCTCTCTACCCCCATCCCTTACTCCCCTCCCCCATATTGTCCTTAAATCCCTATTACAGCTCAGCCATTTCCTATGGCCTTTGTTTGGGTGTAGGTTGGGGAAAAATAAAAAATTCCCAGCATCTGTCCTTGCTTTCCTGTTTATTCCCACCCTGTCGCGAGAGGGATCTTAACATTTGAGTCAGGCCTATCCCTCCTCAGCTCACTACCCTCCCCTGGCTCCCCACTGCACTTTACTCAGAGTGACTTGAGTTACCTCCAGCTTAAAGGCTCTGTGCCATCTGACACTCCTGCACCCTCCCTTATCCCTCTGCCCTCATCTCCTAAGTACTCCCCCTCCCCCTCAAACACTGACCTTCTTGGTGTACCTGGAACACCCCAGCTTGCTCCTGCCTCAGGGACTTGGAACTTGCTGTTCCCCTGGCAGGAACATTCTTCTTCTGACTCCCTAAGACAGCCACCTGAGTCCCCTGCTCGCCTCCTTCAAGTTGCTCAGAAGACACCTTCCTAAGCACCCTATTTAATACTGCAGCCTATCGCTTCCTCTTCAGGTCTCCCAAACTCATTTACCCTGCAATATTTTTGTCCATAGCACTATAAAATGTTCTTATTTATTCAGTTTATTGTCCATCTCCCTCCACTGGAATTTTAGTTCCATGAGGGCAGGAACCTTGCCTGTCTGGTTCACCACTTAATCCACAGGGTCTAGAATAGTGCCTGGTGCACATTAGGTGCTTAATAAAGAGTGGTTGGATGAATTAATTCAGGCTGGTTTGAAGCAAGCATTCCATGGGCCAGGCACCAAAGCTGAGAGGCAAGACTTTATTAATATGGAAAAGATGCTAAGAGGTATTCCTCCATAGAAAAAAGCAAGATGAGAACAGTGTGTACTTTTAGTAAGGAATGTATAAAGATGGGTATGTGTACATACATGTTTTAATTGACCTGAAAGAAATAAAAAAATAATGCTTACTTTATGGAAAGGGATCTCAGTGTTTCCTTTTTTGCTTCTTGTGTGAGTGAGAAATTGAACATCTCTCATCAATTGGGTTCCCAGGACTGGTTGGGAGGAGAAGCCGTGTCTATTTCCTTTAGGAAGATGCATCTCTTTTCTCTTCCTGTGAGGTGGTTTGCCCTCAGCAGTAGGATAAGCCCACATTTGGCATGTGAGCCAGCCAAATCTATGGGAGGCTGCCAATTCCCTTGGGCTTTACGGTAAGGATGGAATTTTCTGGCACTGTCCACTGTTGTATGCACTAGCCATATGTGGCTATTTGCATTTAAATTTTAACTGAAAATTAAAAATCTGGTTCCTTAGTCACACCAGCCACATTTCAAGTGATCAATAGCTGGTGGCTATCATATTGGACTGCACAAGTCTAGAACATTTCCATCATCACAGAAATGTTCTATTGGAGATACTTATCTATTGGAGTGCTCTGCTCTAGACACATGTGTCTGTCTCTCAGATTAGAATGGAAGCTCCAGGGACTTTGATTTGTTCAGTTCTATAGCCCCAGGGCCTGGTGCAAGAAGACCTTAATAAATATTTATTGGATGAATAGGGGCTGGCCAGTTAGCTCAGTTGGTTAAGCACAGTGCTGAAAACACCAAAGTCAAGGGTTTGAATTCCCATACTGGCCAGCTGCTAAAAATAAAAAAAATAAATATTTATTGGCCTTTAAACTATTTTTTTTCTTTTTTGTACCTGGCCAGTATGGGGATCCAAACCCTTGACCTTGGTGTTATCAGCACTGCACTCTAAGCAGCTGAGATAACCAGCCAGCCCCCTTTAAACTTTTATATCATTAGGGGTTGTCTTATCAGGGAGATCATGGCTCATCATTTGTTTTCTTCTTTATTCATCTCTATTTTAAATATATGTGTATGTATGTGTAAATATATATCTGTAAAAATATATATACCCCAAGGAAAGAAATAAAAAAAAATACTGACATTGGGAATTTCCCGCAAAAAATGGTCCAGACAGATCACCCTACAGTGAAGTTTGCAGTCAACAACCCTGCTTATATGCTCATAGACCCACCACTTCTAGAGCTTCCAGAGTCTTACACCCCCACTCCCAAATATGAACAGACTACTAATGATTACTAGACATCAGATAAAGCTTCTAACAAGAAAGATAGACACGAAATGATCAAATGGGGGGGGGTGGAACTTAGAGGAAACAGTGCATAGGGAGGAGAACATGTACAAAAAAGCCCCAAAGAACAAAAAACAATTATCATTAATATTATCAGAGAAATATGACAAGATACTACAACTTTAAACTATGATAGGATACTATAACATAGCATACTATGAAGCTGGCTGGTTAACTCAGTTAGTTAAAACATGGTGTTATAACACCAAGGTCAAAGGTTTGTATCCTCATACTGGCCAGCCAAAAAAAATGGAAAGATGGGACACTATGAAATTTATAAAATACTATAAAAACTCAGAGACCAAAAAAAGACTTCTGAGAAATTAAAAATATAGTAACAGAAATAAAAAGCATAATAAAGGGCTGGAACTGGCCAGCCACCCCCCCCAAAATTAATTTAATTACATTAATAAAGAGGTGGAAGAAAATTAAGATCTCTGGGCCGGCCCAGTGGCGCACTGGATAGTGCGCCGCTTAGGAGGCGCGGCAGCGCTGCCGCCCGAGGGTTCGGATCCCACATACAGACCGGCTCCCGCTCACTGGCTGAGCGAGGCGTGGGAGCAACACCGAGGTTTGCAATCCCATTGCCGGTCCCTGGTCCGGTACGGGGGCAACACTGAGGGTTGCAATCCGTTGCCGGACACAGAAAAAAAAGACAAAAAGACAAAAAAAAAAAAAAGAAGTGACATCCCATCACTTCTTCATATTTTATTTATCAGTAGTGAGGTAATATATTTTGCAGCCCATGTTCAACGAGTAGGTACTAAACACAGATACAAACACCAGAAGGTGAGGAATACTGGGGACCACCTTAGAGGCTGCCTGGTACACACAGTCACCTGGAAAAATTCTTCTTCTAAATTCATTTTCCTGAGAAAATGATAGTGCTCATACTTAAGTATTTGGTCATTTTAGAGCTAATTGTTTTAAAGATGAATGTTAATATCTGTCAAAGATAAACAAAGTCAGACACTGGTTTAAGTGATAAAGACAGAGTTTAATGAGTAATATGCTGTTGTGTACTATTGCCTTAGAGAAGAGGATCCAGTGTGAACCATACTCAACTTCAATTTGTGCAGAGGTGACTGGGCATTTTAAAGAGAGGATGCGGGGAGTAGGGAGGGGCTAGCAGCAATTCAGCTCAGGAAGTAGAGCAGAAAGATAAAGAGATGGAAAAATAAGAAAGAGAATAAGTAATAGTTCAGGAAGCCCAGTATCAAATTATTATGTATTCCAAAAAGAAAGAACAGAGAAATTAAAGGGGGAAATTGTACCTAAAAGAATTCAAGAAAATTCAAGATATTTCCCCAGAACAAATGATATAAGGATAAATTAAAAGGCCCAGCAGTGAAAATAGGTCAAGACATGTTGCTGATAAAGTCAGTATGCTGAGGACAAGGAAAAGAAAGAACAGGTCACATACAAAGACTTAGGAACCAGAATGATCTTGGATTTCTCTACAGTAACACTGGACATTAGAAAACAATGGAAGGGGTTTAGATCTCCTTACCCACCAGTAGCAAAAAAAAAAAAAAGTGTACGGTGGAGTGATGCCTCTAAATTATGAATGAAAATGATTTTTAATTTAGAATTTTATACCCAGCCAAACTGTCTATCAAGTATAATGACAGAATAAAAACTTCTTCAATTTGCAATGTCTCTAAAAATATACCTCCTATGTGCCTTTTTCAGGAAGCTCAAAAGAACAAGGGAGCAAAACCCAGAAAGAGTAAGAATTTGTGATACAACAGGATCCAAACCAGGAAGGAAAAAAAGGGATGAAGGTAAAGGGTGAACCTATGCACCAGACTGGAGCAGGCCAGAAGGCCCTGAGAGAAACTTCTACAATAAGATGAAATTAATAGAGTATTTGATGCTTCTGAACACATTAATAAGAGTTTCAGATAGTTAAGAGAGAATTTGGGTTTGAATTAGTTAAGCACAGAGAAAACTCAGCCACTAAGCAACTCAAAAAAAAAAGACAATTATTAACTCCAGGAAAAACAGAGAATTGTGTAGGAGAGGGAAGTAATCATGGTTTACTGCTTGTGGCAGCTGTGAGAACATTTACACAGTCATAACATGTAAACACTGAATATTCATCTAGTCAGAATCACAATGTGGGAGGCTGGATTGATTTAAATAAGGGTGTGAGTATGCATCTTCCATAGTGACAAGTGGATGGAAAATGCCTAAAATTGAAAAATCAAGAGGCAGCTATACAAACATGGTGTTTAGAGACAGTGAGATAAATAGCAAAATGATACAATAGATGAGGTGAAAGCAGATTCCTCTGGGGTGGGGGAAATGGAGGATAGACAGATTGGAGACTGTTGTTTTTAATTTTTTTTTTTTTTTTTTTTTTTTTTTTGTG
>NW_007726597.1:209350-211858 GCF_000696425.1 Galeopterus variegatus | reverse complement strand
GCTGCCGCGCCTCCTAAGCGGCGCACTATCCAGTGCGCCACTGGGCCGGCCCCTGTTTTTAATTTTTAAAAAATCTTTATTTGACTCTCCAAACTCTGTGGATGGGTAACTCATAAAAATAGAACTAAAAATGAGAAAAAATGTAAAAGGGGACAGTGGGGAAAAAGAATTCAGCAGAAACAGGTAATCTGAGCAAGAGGTGACAATAAGAAACACAGGGGTGTCCTTTGTGAATCCATGAAACTTCTGAGGAGGGGGACAAGAGGAATGATTCTGGATTTCTCACTGCATACCTGAGGCAATGTAGCCTTGGAGTTCAGAGCCTAGGCTTAAGAACCAGGCTGCTAGGATTCAAGTCCCAATTCTGCCACTAAGCAGCTGTGGGAGTCATGCTGTGCCTCAGTTTATAATAATATTCACTTAAGATTGTTATGGGTTGAAATGTGTCCCCTTCCAAAATTCACATATTGAAGTCCTAGTCCCCAGTACCTCAGAATGTGACCTTATTTGTAGAGAGGGTTCTCTGAAGAGTTCAACTGAGGTCATTAGGGTAGAACCTAATCCATTAGGAGTGGTGTCCTTATAAAAAAAGGGAAGTTTGGACACAGAGACACACATTGGGGGAAAATGTTATGAAGAGACGCAGGGAGAAGATGGCCACCTACGAGCCAAGGAGAGAGAAGCCTGGACACCTCCTTCCCTCACGGACCTCAGAAGGAACCAAGAGGACTTCCAGCCTCCAGAACTATAAGACAAAGACACTTCTGTTAAAGTAGGCCTCAGAAACTGATTATGAACTTAAATGAGTTAGAATAGAACTTGACATATAATAAAATTAAAAAGGTGGACATGATACCTTGGCAAGGATGTAGAACAAGTGGAACTCTCTTGCACTGCTGATAAGACTGTAAACTGGTACAATCACTTTGGAAAATGCCTGGCAGTCTCTATTTACAGCTAAGCATACCTCTCCCATGGGAATACACCCAAGAAAAGTGAATGTGCATGTCCCTCAAAGACTTGTATGAGAATGTTCGTAATAGAATGCTCATAATAGAATGTTCATAATGGCCAAATGCTTGAAACACCCCAAATGTCCACCAATGGTAGAATGGAAGAATTACGGTATATTTATATAATGGTATATACTCAGTGGTATAAGGCAGTGAACAAACAATCTGGTAATAACAGAGGAAAATAAGCCAGACACAAAAGATGTATATACATTGTTTGATTATGTTTAAGATGGTGTTGAAAACAAGGCAAAACTAATTTACAGTGAAATTCTATGGTGATTGGAAGAGCAGAGGGGAGGTTTCTGGGGCACTGGACAATCTACCATACCCTAATCTGGGCATGGTCACATGAATGTATATGCACATTTATTTATTTTTATTTTATTTTATTTTATTTTTTTATAAAGATGACCAGTAAGGGGATCTTAACCCTTGGCTTGGTGTTGTCAGCACCACGCTCAGCCAGTGAGCAACCGGCCATCCCTATATGGGATCCAAACCCGGGGCCTTGGTGTTATCAGCACCGCACTCTCCCGAGTGAGCCACGGGCCGGCCCTGTATATGCACATTTAAACTGTCAATGAGTTACACACTTTTTGTACCTCTCTGTACCTCACTGTATGTATATCTCAATTTTTAAAAATGAAAAAAAAAAATCTATAAAAGGACATAGGATAAGGCCTGAAGCTATTTTTACCTATTAAATGCTGGGGATGTGGTTGATGTTTGTATGAAAAAAAAAAAAAATACAGGTGTCCCTCGTTCTCAGAGAGGGGTCAGATTTGGATTCATTTTTGTGAGATGGGGCTGGTCTCCCTTGCTAGTCACATTCTCACTACTTGCTATCCAAAACTCAGGAATCAAGTAGATTCAAAAATGGGGTCCTGAGACTGAATTCTTGCTCTCTGAGCATAAGAACTGAACATACTAGGGAGTGTGAGATGTACTTGCAGAAGGAAAAGAGAAAGGCAATTCTCTTTGCAGCCACCCTGCCTTTTGAGGAAGAGCACTCGGTGCTACCTGAGGTAGGGGTAGGTGGGCAGAAACTGGGTGAGTGGCCCTGCTTTGCCCAAGAAAGAGGATCTGGAATTCCCAGGGGCCTTCCTGGAGGGAGGAGCTGGGAGAAGAAAAGGGAAGGAGGTGGAAGCGGGAGAGATGAGTCAGCTGGCGGGCTGGGGAGAATACTCTAGAGATGAATAAGGAAGTGAAAGAGGCCCAGGGGCCCAGAGGTGTAGGGAGTGGCTGGAGCCCTTGTATGTTTTCTGTTCATTGTGTTTACTATGAAACTTCTGGCGTTTGGGTGATATAGACCTAGGCTGTCCAGTGCAGTAGCTTCATACCACTGTGGCTGCAGATCATTTGAAATGGGGCAACTCTGAACTGAGATGTACTGTGACTGTAAAATCCACACCAGATTTCAAAGACTCTGTGTGTGTGTGTGGGGGGGGGGGGGAATTAAAAAAAAGTTTCCAATTTTTTTTTTTTTTTTTTT
>NW_007726597.1:198408-208396 GCF_000696425.1 Galeopterus variegatus | reverse complement strand
ATTAAAAACCCCCCCCAATTTTTAAAATTTTTTGTTTTTTGGGGGGGGGGGGGGGGGGGGGAATTACATAAAAGTTCTCAATTATGTTTATCTTGATTATGTGTCGAAACAATATTTTGGACATATTGGGTTGGGTAAAATACATCAAAATTAATTTCACCTGCTTCTTTTTATGTCTTTTAGTGTGGCCAATAAAAAATTTGGAATTACACTGTGGCTCACGTTGCATTTCTATGGGACAGGGCTGGCAGACATCACCTTTCACCTCCCCCTCCCCGTCGCTGCCCTGCCAGTTAGGGCTTTTGTGTGGCTTAAGGGAAGGGTAGATTCCAAGTCTAGTTAATAGGCTCTGGAGGTAGGAAGACACACTCGGGCCAGTGAGATGGTCCACAGAGTGAATTAAATCGGCAAACAAAATTTTGAAGCCACAATGACGCTGAGGAAGCCCAGGAATTTACAGAATTCCCAGGAAAGGGCAGGGAGACCCCGGGTGACTTCTGGAAGTGGGGGAAATAAATGAAAGGGATGATGAAAGGAAAGAAGTATAAGTAAGAGAAAGAAGAGAAGGAGGAGGAAGGGGAGGAAAAGAAAAAGGAAAAAGATGAATGGAAGGAAAAGAACACAGGAGATAAAAAAAAGTTCTAGATCTACACTTCAATGTGATAGCCACTAGCCAGATGTGGCTATCGAGCACTTGAAATATAGGAGTCCTTGGGCTGGCTGGTTAGCTCAGTTGGTTAGATCGTGGTGTTGGTAACTAACAGATCTGCAACATAACCAGCGTCACTTTAGACAAGCCCAAGTACAAATGGCACCGTCCACCTCCTCCCTGCCTCCTTCCCTTTATGAGAAGCCTCCTGACTTAAACAGAAACCCCTTTTACTTCCTCAAGGACGCAGTTCTCCCCGGATCCACATTAGCACAATGCCCCTCCTTGATGGTATCCGCCAGCCCTTGGCGCACTATACAAGCTCTACCACCCCCACACCTGGTGCCGTCCCCCATTTTCAGGGCAGCTCAGGGCTGTTCCCCACTTTGAGCATAGCCTGGTAGATTCTTTTCCTTTAATAAAGCTAGAACGGTACCCGCCATCTCGGCTCACTTTCTTTCAATAACACCAAGGTCCATGGTTTGATTCATTCTACTGGGCAGCCGCCAGAAAGAAAAAAGAAATATGGGAGTCCGAATTGAGGTGCTTGGTAACACATATATTGGATCCCTGCCCCCCACAAAGTACCTAAAAAGTAGTAAAATATCTTATTAATTTTTATGTCGATTGCATGTCGAAATAGTATTTTGGAAATATTGGAGCACATAAGGTATATTATGAAAGTTAATATCACCTGTTTCTTTCGGAGTGGCTACTAGACAATTTTAGGTTACATACGTGGCTCTCCAGCTCTGCTCTAGAAAAAGGCTGGGAGGAAATGCCTCAAGTCATTGACATAAGGAAGGAAAGGGAGAAATCTTCACTTTAACAATAATTGTTATGTAAACACATTCTTTAATGAGAGGGGAGAAGAGAATTTAGGACGGGAAAACTTTGTTCCCAAGGCAGGGAAACATCAAGGACAAGAGTGCCGGGCACAGGGGTGTTCTCCAAAAGGGGAAGCCCTGGGAATGGGGCTGAGGGGTCTACCCGGCTTCAAAGCTGTGGCCAGTGGAGGAAGGGTATTCTGGAAAAGAACACCAGACTTCTGTGGCCTGCAGGTGCTCACACACCTTTGAAAATCTTCGCTGAGAATGGAAGGCACAGCCCTTGGAACTACTTGACCACACCCTGGCTGCAGCTGATTGGCCCCAGCGCTGGACACCTGACCCCAACTGGACCAATCAGATTCTCACTAGGGGGGGACGTGAAATTGGACCTGTTTCCCAGAGCCACTTATTAAAGGGTTTGGATTGTTGACCCAGTATGTAGGTATATATTTTGGTGGCTGGCCTGCATGGGGATGTGAACCCTTGCTTTGGTGTTACAGCATCGTGCTCTAACAAACTGAGCTAACCGGCCAGCTCTGACCTGGAATTACAGAGGCGAAAATTAAGGCTCAGGAGCTAAACCGACTTACCCCAGGACCCACAGCAAGTAAAGAGTGTAGTTCCCATTCGAACCCAGGACCACCTGGTTCTCAAACCATTACTGTTAAGCTCCTCCAGGACACCGTTTGCAACTCCTAGGCCATGGGGAAATCAGAAGCCCAGGCATTTATATGTAGTCAACTGGAGAAGTAGACAGTGTTTCTCCAGGGAGAAGGGAAGCAGATGGAGTGCAACATGGATGCAAGCAGAGCTGGGGAGAAAGATGGTCGAAGAGAAATTCCCTGTGGTAAGATGCTTAAGATCTGAGATACTTTACGGGATATGATATTTATTTCATCTGTGGGCTTCCTGCCTCCTCCCTACTAGAATAGAAGCTACAAGTAAATGGGGACTTAGGCATCTGGTACAGAGCCTAACATTAAAAGCACTTGATAGGCCAGCTCACTTGGGAGAGTGCGGTGCTGATAACAGCAAGTCAAGGGTTAAGATCCCCTTACCGGTCATCTTAAAAAAAAAAAAAAAAACTTGATAAATACTTGTCGAAAGAAAGAATTGATGGATGAATGCGCAATGTAAAAAAAAAAGGCCCCCTGTTACGTATTGTGTCCTGTCACCTTTGTCTATGATTCTCCAAACTCAATACCCATCTTAGACCCTGGGCAAGGGCATGCTGTTCTAGACCCCATTTTTTAAGGACCCTGAACCACACACACACAGGGAGAAGAGTTCCTGGGGCCAAGGGTTTGTGCCCACCCAGAATTCACACCTCTCTTGGAGTTTATGCTTTGGGAATCTGTGGTGGGCAGGATATCCATTCATACCCAAATACCTGGAACTTGGAAATATGTTACTTTACATGATGAAAGACTTTGCAGATAGGATTAAGTTAAGGATCTTGAAATGGGGAGGTTATTCTGTATTATCTGGCTGGGTGCAATGTAATCATGAGCATTCTTATAAAAGGGAGGCAAGAGGGTCAGTCAGAGAAAGAGATGTGTCAATGTAAGGAGAGGTCAGAATGATTTGGGGCCATGAGCCAAAGAATGTGGGCAGCCACTAGAAGGTGGAGATGGTAAGGAAACAGATTCAGGTGGAAAGACAAGGAGCTTCAGGTTCTCTAATGGAACCCTGAGAGGAGTCTGAGGATTCTTAACTTGAATTTAATAGCCTTTCTGGTTGATAAGAAAGTATATCCGTCAAGGCAGGAGAGCCCAATATGTTGAATGGTTTGCTAGCCTGATTTATAAAATTTAAATAGTTACATATGGTATGTGAGCTTCCATTTATACTCTTGCATCAAGCTCTGTAAAACTTTGCAGTGGACCTGCCCAAAGCCTTGCTTAAAAAAGAAAAGTCTGTGACAAAAATCACCTCATGCTAATGGTGATTCAAGGAAGAGGGTAAAGGATAAAGAGAAAATTCCATGACGGGGGCGAAGTGGGGCAGAGAGAACAGCAGTTACTGGAGGCAAGATAAGAACTGGTGACTAATAAGGAAGTGCTGAAGTTCTCAGTATCAGAAATGAGAGGCTTTAGGGCCGGCCCATGGCTAACTTGGGAGAGTGCGGTGCTGATAACACCAAGGCCACGGGTTTGGATCGTATATAGGGATGGCCGGTTCACTCACTTCAGAGAGCGTGGTGTTGACAACACCAAGTCAAGGGTTAAGATCCCCTTATGGTCATCTTTTAAAAAAAGAAAAGAAAAGAAATGAGAGGCTTGTAGGGAAAGCACAGAGAACACACAGAGAGATGGGAGATAAGAGACCATGTGACCCCCAGAAATTGAGAGAGAAGATAGAACACTCGAGAAAGGAAAAGGCACGAGAGAGAACTTGCTGGGTAGGGAAATACAAACTCCATGAGGGCGGGAAGGGCAGATGGCTTGGCTGCCACATCTCCATGTACAATCTTCTCCTTTGCCTTCTTCTATAACAGAATCTGGAAGGCTAACAAATTCAGTTTCCCTACTTCCCTTGCAGCCAGGAGAGGCCATCTGACACATTCTCAGAAATAGCCCAAAGTCTCTGTGAAAGGCATATTTTCCCCAATAAAAAGTCAAAGCCTTGCCAGAAGAAAACCCTCCACTCTTTTACTCTTCCTCCTCCTTGCCTGGAACTAAGATGTGACCCACAGAGGTGCAGCAACCTTCTTGTGACCATGAGGCAACCAAAATGAACATGAAGTTCTATGCTGCAAGCTCAGTGGAACAAAAATATGGAAAGAGTTCGGAGTGTTAATAGTGTCTTTGAGCTATCATGTCAGCCCTGGACTTCTTACTGTGAGAGATAAAGAAACCTCTGTCTGTTTAAGCACTCTTAACTGATCCAGGAAACTTACCTATTTTGTTGACTATTATTTTTTTTATTTTTTTATTTTTTTTTTGTCTTTTGTCTTTTTCCGTGTCTGGCAACGGATCGCAACCCTCAGTGTTGCCCCCGTACCGGACCGGGGACCGGCAACGGGATTGCAACCCTCAGCCTTGCTCCCGCGCCTCGCTCAGCCAGTGAGCGGGAACCGGTCTGCATGTGGGATCCGAACCCTCGGGCGGGAGCGCCGCCGCGCTTCCCAAGCGGTGCACCATCCAGTGCGCCACCGGGCCGGCCCTTGTTGACTATTATTATCCAGTGCAGAAACTGTACCTGGCATAACAGTTGGTGCTCTTTGAACATTAAATGAATTAATGACTTTCACATTTCCATAAAGCCTTACTTTCTGCAACTGGTTCTGAGAGATTCCCCTGTATCCGTATGCTGACCCATCCATTTTACTTAAGTCAGATTGGCTGGGTTCCTTTCCTTGCAGCACAATTCTAATCAAGACAGAGGGGTAACAAAGATCCAGCTAGGACTGGCTACTTGAGGGGTGAGCAGAGGGTGGACCTTGGGGAAGGTGATCTAGATGATGCGGTGGCCTCCACGCTGGTCCTACTTATGCTGCCCTCCATCCATTCTCCACACTGCAGCCAGATGGGGCATTTAAAAACAGAAATCAAATCACAGCCTTCCCTACTTAAAGTCTCCCCACTCCGTGTTTTCTCACTGCCCTTGGAATCAAGTCCAGCCCTGAGCTTAGCCTCAGATGTCACACCAACTGTCCCCTACTTATCTATCCTTTTACCTGGGCTCTCTGCCCATCAGCCACACTGGCCTTCCTGCTGTTCCTCCAATAAACCAACACCACACCTGCCTAAGACTCATTGCACACACTGTTCCCTCTGCCTGCAAGGTTCTGCCTCCATAAGTCCATCTGGCCAGCTCCCTCACCGCCTTCAGGGCTCTCTGCTCAAATCTGAGAAGGCTGCCCTGAACACCCTAGTGAAAATATCCCAGCCCAGCCATACTCGAGCTCACCATCACTTTTCTGAGATGATCTTGCCAATTTTTCTGTTTGCATATTTATTGTTCATTTCTCACCTCTATACCCTAAGCCCTCTGAGGGCAGGAATTGTGGTCTACTTGTTCACTGTCTAGCATACAGTAGGGAATAAGGAAATAAATACATGATGAAGGACTGGATAAATGAGGGACAGGGAGAGAGTTACTGTGTTCAGTTTTGTTGTAATCTTGGGCTGCACTTTGGAGCCTGAACTTAACTTTATCCCTATGATTTGGGAAACTGATGTGATAAAAATAAAAAACATTAGTTCAGTTGGTTAGAGCACAGCCTTGTAACACCAAGGTCAAGGGTTTGGATCCCCATATTGGCCAGCCCCCCCCCCACCACCACTGCAAAAAAAAGGAAAGAAAAGAAAAAAGAACAACATAATCCAAATATTGATTCCAGTAAGTTTAGATCTAATGATAATAACAATGATAATGATAATATCAACAAACACCTACAGTGTGCCAGGCACTGTTCTAAGTGTTTAGCATGTATTAACTAATTTATTTCTTATAATGACCTTATGATCATTATAATGGGGATGCTCTTGTTATCCTCATTTTACAGAGGAGGAAACTGAGGTTCACAGAGGTTGAGTAACTTGCCCAAGGTCACAGAGCTAAGAAGGGGCAGAGCCAGGATTTGAACTCTGGCAGTCACCCCAGAATCTATAACTACTGGATCCCTGAAAACATTACAAGGATCCTACTCCTTGAAGGGGGCGTTCACTCCCCACCCTCACTCCGCCCTCCAAGCTGACCCACCCTGGGCTAACCTTGGAGGCTGATGAATGAACCTTGACCCCTCACCAGCTCCTAGCATCCTCAGGACCCTCAATGGCCCCCCACTTCCCGGCCCAAGTCTGCGCTGACCCTGCCTTGAGCTGAGTGAGCGCTTCCTCTACGCGGGGCTGGTTGTAGCGCACCATGTAGCTGTGCATGTCGGGGTAGTTGCTGCGGATGTTCTTCTCTGTGGACCCATTGGGCACCGTCCCAAACTTCAGGGGCGGGTACTGCTCCTGGGGCCGCTGGAACTGGGGCAGAATGGGGAGTTATTAGGGTGCCCCTCAGGGATATCCCTGACCCAAATGCCCCATTCTGAGGGACACATGCCAACTGGCAGACACCCCAGTCCCAAAAGTGTTTCTCAAATTTGCTCGCCACAGTTGGAATCACTTTTCTACTCCCACCCAGCAGACATAGCTGCAGATAGATAATCAGACAGGAAATGCCAAAAGCTTCCTAGAGGCTCCAGATGTGCCAGGCATTAACCCTTAACTTGATGAATCATGGGAGGTCCCTGGGGCAGGTGCTGGCATGGCAGGGGCCGGGGCAATTGCTATTTTCCAATCCATTCGAAAATAGTTCACTGTTTTAACAACAGATGTAGCCAGACATGTGTGTGCTGGTTCAGTATCAGGTGTGTATATGACTAAAACAAGTTTCATAAAACCATACTCACCTTTACAACATGAGATTCAGTCAATGTCTATTCTATTCTATGCCATACCATTAAAAAAATGCTTATTGCAACCCCTTGAACTGATTTCTCAACCCTGTAATAGGTCATGACAGCCAGTTGACTACTTCAGTCTCAAAGTGTGCCTACAGATCACAAGTCCCTGAACAAACTGTGATCACAGTGTGATAAGTACAGAAATTGAGGGCTGGCTGGTTAGCTCACTTGGGAGAGCGTGGTGCTGGTAACACCAAGATCAAGGGTTCAGATCCCCGTACTGGCCAGCACCCACCTCAAAAAAACAAAACAAAACAAAAAAGTACAGAAATTGAGAGAGTGAGCATTTAGAGCCATTTGATAAAATCATTTTATGTCTGTTGAATATAATAAATAAAAATTGGTGTTTGACTTTTGTATGTCTTGGTTTTAAATTTTATTTTACTTTTCTAGTCATTAATTTCTGTTGTATTTTTTAAAATATCGGTCTCCAATGGATTAGAAAGTTTAAAAACTAGCCCCTCATCACAGTTTGAGAGAAGCACTGGTCTAGAATATTTCATGTGGTACCACTACCCGTAGAACATTCGAGGACACCCTCTTTTCCAAGGAATATTTAAATAGTTCATTGCGAAACATATCCTTTCTCCTTCCAAAACATTCCATTCTGCCATTCTGGAATTCCTCTTGGGAAGAGACTCCCATGAATACCCCGTGACCTGCTACATGCCAAGCTCTGTGACTGCCAACCCCAGACACCACCTCCCACAAACACACCTTGCGGTCACTGAGCCCAGACACGGTGTCCACATACTCCTCCTGGATCATGAAGGCAGCCAGGTTGGCTGTGTAGCTGGCAAGGAAGATGACGGCGAAGAAGGCCCACACCAGCACCATAATTTTGCTGGTGGTCCCCCGGGGGTTCTCCACAGGCACTGAGTTATTGAACACCAGGGCCCAGAGCAGCCAGATGGATTTCCCAATGGTGAAGGTTGAGCCTCCAGGGCCTGCAGGGGGCCAGGACAGAGACATCAACCCCAAATCCCTTCTGCTCAATGAGGGAGCAGAGAGAGCTACAATTCCTGGTGGCCCTCTAGGCCTCTGGCATCCAGAGTGGCCATAACTTCACTCCAGAGGCTGCCGGGAAATGTAGTTCTATCCATGACCAGGGAGTGCTGAGGTAAAATGATAGAGGTAGGGGACTTACGCTTGCCTGTGGCCAGGCTGCGGTTGTAGCCGACAGGACTGAGGTACTCGAAGATGAAAACGGTGACAGCTACCACAGTGAGGCACATGACGAACATCATCACCCACACGGCAGGGCTGTAGGGTTCTGGGGACAAGAGAGAGGTATGTGGTCATGCGTCAGCCAAGTAAAGGATTCAGGGGACCACAGGTATGTGAACGAAACGCAGCCCAGATCTGACCTAGTCCTATTATATCTCTTTCCCTGGTTCCCCATCTTGGAGACAGCCCTATTGCCCCCCCAGACCCTGGGAGGCAGTTTGTCTCAAAAAGAGCCATCACAACCATTACTGTGGTTTCAACCACCAAATATAAACTGTCTCTTAAATGTTTCCTCAGCTCTCTTTGCTTCCACCATCTTGCAGTGTGAGATCCCTGAGTCACTGTCGCCATCACCAGATGGACTTTGGACTTCCCAGCATCAGAAACTTGTACAATTAGACTTCTGGTCAAGATGGCGGAATAGACAGTCCCTACCATCACTCTCTCCCACAAATCAACAGATTTAAACTATAAAAACAGGGCTGGCCCTTGGCTCACTCGGGAGAGTGTGGTACTGATGACACCAAGGCCACGGGTTCGGATCCCATATAGGGATGGCCAGTTGCTCACTGGGTGAACGTGGTACTGACAACACCAAGTCAAGGGTTAAGATCCCCTTACCGGTCATAAAAAAAAAAAAAATAAATAAATAAACTGTAAAAACATAACATCAAGTGCATATGGAATGGGCAGACGTCCAGCGGGGGAGGCAGAAGCTCCGCGGAGACCACATGCCCTGTGGGGCCGCTGTCGCATGATCCGGCAGATAGGCTTCACCGCTGCCACCCAGCTCCATTCCCAGCCCAGCCCAGTGCGCACAGAGTGGGGAGAATTCCGGCAAGGGAGGTGTAGGCTCTGCAGAAACCACACAACCTGTGGGGCTGCCACTGCGTGATCCAGCAGGTAGGCTTCACCCGCCACCCAGCTCCATCCCAAGCCCAGCCTAGCACGCACAGAACAGGGAGACATCCTGCAGGGGATGGGGAAGCTCTGCAGAGACCACACGCTCTGCGGTGCCTCAGCGCATCCCAGCAGCCCGGGCCAGAGTGCACGGAACAGGAAGACATACAGCACAGGAGGCGGGAGGCGGAAGCCCAGCAGAGACCACACACCCTGCGGTACCGCCCTGTTATCCAGCAGCCCGGCAGAGTCCAAGCTGACCAGAGAGGGGGTTCCCCGGAGAGGCCCAAGACCTGAGGCAACCACACATGCAAGGCACTTGTGGCCAACTGAGTAGTCACTGAGGTAGCCATACCAAATTGGCAACCACAGCAACATCTTAGTCAGTCAATAGTGTCAAACCTGTGGACTGTGAAACCCTGCCTCAATGAATAAACATCAAAGAAAAGATACCAGAAGTATGAAAAATCAAGAAAGTACACCACTAAAGGATAATCACTCTCAAGCTCTAGATCCTATAGAACAAGAAGCCCTTGAAATGACTGACGAGGAATTTCGAGTGATAATTCTAAGGAAACTGAATGAGATACAAGAAAACTCAGCTAGACATCATGATGAAACGAGGAAAAGTATACAGGACCTGAAAGAGGAAAAGTATACAGGACCTGAATGAGGAAAAGTATACAGGACCTGAAAGAGGAAATGTACAAGGAAATCAATGCCCTGAAAAAAAAATGTAGCAGAACCTGCTGAACTGAAGAAGTTATTCAGTGAAATAAAAAGCACAATGGAGAGTTTAATGAGCAGGCTTGCGGAAGTTGAAGAGAGAACCTCTGAACTTGAACATGGGCTGTTTGAAATACCACAAGCAGACAAAAAAAAAAAAAAAAAAAAAAAAAAAAAAAAAAAAAAAAAAAAAAAAAA
>NW_007726597.1:195980-198222 GCF_000696425.1 Galeopterus variegatus | reverse complement strand
GGTATAGGAAAAAATCACAGATCTTCAGATCCAGGAAGCTCAACAATCTCCAAACGTATTCTTCAGATCCAGGAAGCTCAACAATCTCCAAACGAATTCAACCCAAAAAGGTCTTCTCCAAGACATGTTATAGTCAAATTGGCAAAACTCAAAGACAAAGAGAGAATCTTAAAAGCTGCAAGAGAGAAGCATCAAATCACCTATAAGGGAGCCCCAATCAGGCTAACATCAGACTTTTCATCATAAACCCTAAAAGCCAGAAAGGAATGGGATGCTATATTCAAAATACTAAAAGACAGAGATTGTCAGCCAAGAATACTCTACCCTGCAAGGATATTCTTCTGAAATGAAGGGCAAATAGTATATTTCTCAGACAAACAAAAACTGTGGGAGTTCACCACCACATGACCACCCTTACAAGAAATTCTCAAGGGAGTACTAGGTTCGGTTCCTGAAAAATAACTACCACTGCCATAAAAACCCAAGAAAAATCAAAACCCACTAGTATAATAAAAATGGCATTCATGAAGAGAAAACAAACAAACAAAAAGGCTATCTACAACCTAAGGAACCAACAAACACACAAAAAAACAGTAAATCAGAAAGCAAGGAACAAAAGATACCTAAGACAACCAAACAGTAATCAATAAAATGCTAGGAATTAATCAACACTTTTCAATAACAACTCTTAATGGAAAAGGCTTAAATTCCCCAATCAAAAGACACAGACTGGCTGACTGGATTAAAAAGGAGGACCCAACTATATGCTGCCTTCAAGAGACCCACCTCACCCATAAAGACTCACATAGACTAAGAGTGAAAGGATGGAAAAAGATTTACCATGCAAACAGAAAAGAAAAACAAGCTGGAGTAGTTATTCTTATAACTGACAAAATAGACTTTAAACTAAAAACCATAAAAAGAGACAATGAGGGACACTACGTAATGATAAAAGGATTGACCCATGAAGAAGGTAAAGATATAACCAAAAAAGAAAACTACAGGCCGATATCCTTGATGAATATAGATGCAAAACATCCTCACTAAAATACTAACAAACAGAATACAGCAACGCATACGTAAAATTATTCACCACGATCAAGTGGGATTCATCCCAGAGATGCAAGGTTGGTTCAACATATGCAAATCAATAAATGTGATACACCATATTAATAAAATCAAACACAAGGACCATATGATCATCTCTATAGATGCTGAAAAAGCATTTGACAAAATTCAACATTCATTCATGACAAACACCCTCTGTAAGTTAGGTATAGACGGAAAGTTTCTCAACATAATTAAAGCCATATATGATAAACCCACTGCCAATATCATCCTGAATGGGGAAAAGCTGAAAGCTTTTCCTTTAAGAACAGGAACCAGACAAGGATGCCCACTCTCACCACTCCTATTCAACATAGTGTTGGAAATACTACCCAGAGCAATCAGAGAAGAGAAGGAAAAAAAGGGCATCCAGATTGGAAAAGATGAAATCAAACTGTCCCTGTTTGCAGATGACATGATCCTATAAATTGAACAGCTCAAAGCCTCTACAAAAAAACTCTTGGAAGTGATAAATGAGTTCAGCACAGTAGCAGGATACAAAATCAACACACAAAAATCAGTAGCATTTCTATCCACCAATAGTGAACATGCAAAAAGAAAAATCAAAAAACCCTCCCCATTCACAATAGCCGCCAAAAAAATAAAATACCTAGGAATTGAACTAACTAAGGACGTGAAAAATCTCTATAACGAGAACTACAAACCACTCCTGAGAGAAATTAGAGAGGATACAAGAAGATGGAAAGACATCCCATGCTCCTGGATTGGAAGAATCAATATAGTGAAAATGACTATACTACCCAAAGTAATATACAAATTCAATGCAATCCCCATCAAAACTCCTATGACATTTCTCACAGAAATGGAAAGAACTATACAGTTATTTATCTGGAATAACAAAAGACCAAGAATAGCCAAAGCAACGCTGAGCAAAAAAAAATAAAGCTGGAGGTATTACTCTACCTGACTTTAAACTATACTACAAAGCCACAATAACCAAAACAGCATGGTACTGGTACAAAAACAGAGACACTGATCAATGGAATAGAATAGAATACCCAGAAATCAACCCACGCACTCACTGCCATTTGATCTTCGACAAAGGCACCAAGCCTATTCACTGGGGTCAGGACTCCCTCTTCAGCAAAGGCTGCTGGGATAACTGGATATCCAT
>NW_007726597.1:181237-195920 GCF_000696425.1 Galeopterus variegatus | reverse complement strand
CATCAAAATCCCAATGACATTTTTCTCAGAAATGGAAAGAACTATCCAGACATTTATATGGAATAACAAAAGACCACGCATAGCGAAAGCAATGTTGAGCAAAAAAAATAAAGCTGGAAGTAAAAAAAATAAAGTAGGAGGCATAACACTACCTGGCTTTAAATTATACTACAAAGCTATAATAACCAAAACAGTATGGTACTGGCATAAAAACAGATACACTGATCAATGGAATAGAATAGAGAATCCAGAAATAAACCCACACACCTACAGTCATCTGGTCTTTGACAAAGGCACCAAGCCTATACACTGGGGAAGAGACTGCCTCTTTAGCAAATGGTGCTGGGATAACTGGCTATCAATATGCAGGAGAATGAAACTAGACCCATACCTTTCACCGTACACTAAAGTCAACTTAAAATTGATTAAGGATTTAAATTTACACCCTGAAACAATAAAACTTCTTAAAGAAAACACAGGAGATACACTGGGCACAGACTTCATGAATATGACCCCCAAAGCACGGACAACCAAAGGAAAATAAACAAATGGGATTATATCAAACTAAAGAGCTTCTGCACAGCAAAAGAAACAATTAACAGAGTTAAAAGACAACCAACAGAGTGGGAGAAAATATTTGCAAAATATACATCTGACAAAGGATTCATATCCAGAATATACAAGGAATTCAAACAACTTTACAAGAAAAAAAAACAAGCAATCCAATTAAAAAAATGGGCAAAAGAGCTAAGTAGGCATTTCTCTAAGGAAGATATACAAATGGCCAACAGACATATGAAAAAATGCTCAACATCACTCAGCATTTGGGAAATGCAAATCAAAACTACACAGAGATACCATCTCACCCCAGTTAGGATGGCTAACATCCAAAAGACTCTGAAGTATAAATGCTGGTGAGGTTGCGGAGAAAAAGGAACTCTCATACATTGTTGGTGGGACTGCAAAATGGTGCAGCCTCTATGGAAAATGGTATGGAGGTTCCTCAAACAATTGCAGATAGATCTGCCATATGACCCAGCTATCCCACTGCTGGGAATATACCCAGAGCAATGGAAATCATCAAGTCGAAGGTATATCTGTTCCCGAATGTTCATCACAGCACTCTTTACAATAGCAAAGAGTTGAAACCAGCCCAAATGTCCATCATCGGATGAGTGGATACCGAAAATGTGGTATATATACACAATGGAATATTACTCAGCTATAAAAACGAATGAAATACTGCCATTTGCAACAACATGGATGGAACTTGAGAGAATTATATTAAGTGAAACAAGTCAGGCACAGAAAGAGAAATATCACATGTTCTCACTTATTGGTGGGAAATAAAAATAAATAAATAAATTCACACACACACACACACACACACACACAAAAAAAAACGTGGGGGGGGGAAGAAGACATAACAACTACAATTCCTTGAAGTTGATACAACAAGCAAACAGAAAGGACATTGTTGGTTGGGAGGGGGGAGAAGGAGGAGAGAGGGAGGTTTCCGTAATGGGCCACAATAATCAACCACATTGTATATCGACAAAATAAAATTAAAAAAAAAAAAAAAAGAAAATGTTCTATAGGTTTTCCAAAAGAAAAAAAAGATAAATAAAAATAAAAATAAAATATAAAAAATAAATGTTTCCTGGGCGCCAGACCCAAGTTTCCACCTCCCCCTAGCCATGCCCCCAGGCCATTTATCATGTTCCACACTGAGCAGACCAGCTTCCAGGCTTTCCATCTTGGCAGCCACACCATCCATCCAGTCACAGGCTAAAACCCCATTTGCCATCCTACCCTTCTCCATCTCCTTCACCTGCTACAGCCTGTCAATCCCCAGCCCATGCTACTGTCCCCCTCCCTCATGCTACATGGGCGTCTCCTCTCTGTTCTTGTGGCCAAAATGGCTCAGGCCTCATGGCCTTCCGTGGACCATCTCCCCAGCTTCCTGGCCTCCAGTCGCCCCTCCAGCCTGTGCCCCCAACAGCTCAGTGGCGACCCTGCCCCCCCCCCCGCTCACAGCTCTCCCATGGCTCCCCAGCACCCCCAGGACAAAGTTTCCACCACTCAGCCTTGTCCTACCCTTCTCTCTGGCTTGATCACTCTCTCAAGCACCCATGCTTTAACCAGAACTCACAGTTGCCCAAGCAAGCCACACCCTCTCTGCCTTGTCTCCTCAGCTCCCCCGCCAGAGGTGCTATCTTGACCTGTCCATCAGACAAACTCCCATTGACGTGTCCCCTCCTCATATTCAATAATTTTTTGTTGCTCTGGGAGCTCACTGACAAACCAAAATCACATTCCCTTGAGATTAGTACTAGGTGATTCAACCTCCAAGAGCTAAGTATGAGCTGCCAGGACATCGCAGCAAGGTCACCACCCTGGACTGTCACTGTGGCGTCTGTGGATATGCTGTCACCTTTACTGGGCAACATGGTGGAGCATGAATAGGACCTTATCACTCCCCTGCTATGTGTTGCCTGAAGGCAGGGGCTCCCCGTGGTACTTCTCAGTGTGCCCTGCAGAGACCTCAGTGCAGAGAAGGCCACAGGAGACATGGTTGGGGGAAATAGACAGAAAACAAAACATGAAGGAAGGGATGTCTCTTCTTCCAGCCCCTTCCCTGTCTCAGAAGTTTTGCTCAGACTTCAGAGAGCAAGTGGGAACTGATGAGAACTCTTGCCCTTGGCCTGATGTATCCTCCTTCTGTCTTCTCCAGCTCAGGAAACGGGACTTCTACCCAATCCACCTCAAAGTCATCAGCCCATGTGGATGGCAGCTTCCTAACCACACCTACTGGTCTACTTGTCTCATCCCCCTTGCATGTCCCTACCCTTCTCTGGCATGGACCTCTCTAGTAGCCTCCTCCCCAGCCTCCTGCTTCCACAGAGCTGCCAAAAAGTCTAAATCTGATCATATATCCCCACACCACCTTCTGTAGTTAAAACTCTTGTCATTGCAATAAGAATAAAACTCCAATTTCCTACCGTTGTTTCCAAGGCCCTGTAATATCTGCCACATGCCCTCACAGCCCTCACCTCCCACACTTCTTACCCTCACTGCCCCACCCTTCCAGCCACACAGGCCGGCAGTGCTTTTACAAACCCTCCACACACATTCCCACCTTGGGACCTTTACCATTTCTTTTTTTCTTTTACTTTTTTTTTTTTTTTAAAAAGAAGATGGCCGGTAAGGGGATCTTAACCCTAGACTTGGTGTTGTCAGCACCACGCTCACCCAGTGAGCTAACTGGCCACCCCTACATGAGATCCAAACCCGCGGCCTTGGTGTTACTAGCACCACACTCTCCTGAGTAAGCCACGGGCCAGCCCTCGGACCTTTGCTATTTCTGTTTCCTCTGCCTAGAATGCTTTTCCAGCCACAACTATTCAGGGCTGAGTCACCTCCTAAAAGGGGCTTCTCCTGTCCACACACACCCAGCACCAACCCTATTCCTCACCATCTCTTCACCCTGGCTTGAGGTAATTATCACCATCTGAAGTGATTTTGTCTATGTATTCCTTTAAGAGTTTATTTTATGTCCCCCCAGGAGGTTGAGAGCTTCTAGAAGGCAGGAATCTGTGTCTGCCTCATCCACCATATGTTCCCAGTGTGTAGCCCAGAGACTGGCACATACGAGGCGCTCAATAAACACTGCGATGGGTGACTTGAGTGCTTACAATGTGCAGTACAGTGCTAATCTCTTCTTTATCTCAAACCTAGAGACAGGGGAAGGCTTGGGTTTTGTGGGGCCTAAAGCTTACACAACTCGGAGGGCTCTCTTTAAGAAAAAAAGAATACAACATAATGAACACCAAACCAGGTGCCAGACTTTGGAAGGGGCTGGGTGAGAGAAGGCTCCTGAACCCCAGTTTCTTGGTAAAACTCCTACTGGTAGGGGAAATTATTTCTCCCATTTTACAGATTAGGAAATTGAGGCTCAGAAGTGATGTCACACTTCACCAGAGTCACACAGCCAGTACAGGCCATACCGGGACGGGAGTCAGGTATTCTGACCCTCGGGCCCACACGGCTGGGGGCAGCTGCTCCAGCCGTGCCTACTAGGTCTGGCTCCTTGTGCCAGGGTCCCAGCTCACCGAGGAAGGCCGAGGGGGACACGGTGCCATTGCTGCGTGCCACCATGACGCTGATGCCCGTCTCTACGAAGGGGACTGAGAAGTCCACGATCTCCGACCGCTCCTCGTTGATGGTGAGGGAGCCGATAGCCATGTCCGCCCGCTGGTAGAACACCTGGGAAAGGAGCGAGGGGCGGGCCAGGGAACCCGGCTCAGGTGGAGGCCGACGGTAGGCAAAGGCCGGCCCCAGGTGGAGACCAGGGACAGGACGACAAAGAGGGACGCAGAGTGGGCCAGGGAAAGGTGCAGTTGAAAGAAAGGGAGCAGGAGCGGGGAGAGACAGCCCCAACCCGCTCCGCTGCCCCCACCAAGGCTCTGGCTTACATCTGCCCGGCCCGCCCCCTTCTCCTAGCAGTTCCACCCTTCTGTCCCCGCCTCCACCAGCCCCAAGGGTCCCTTCTCCTGGCCTCGCCCCACTGCTTCTCCACCCGGCCCTTCCTACCAGCGGTCCGTCTCGTACCCTGTCCTCGCCCCGCGCCTTCGGGCACGGAGGTCCCTCCTTCTGAGCACGCTCCCTCCAACACCAGGATTCCCGCCTCCTTGCTCTGCCCGCGTCGCCCCCAAAGATCCCCTGACCGCACCGTGTCCTGGCCTGCCTCACCTCCCCGATCATGCCGTTCCAGACGCCGTCGATCTTCTTCCCGTGCTTGCCGTTGGTGACCAGGTAGAGGTCGTAGCTGAAGCCTATGGTCTGCGCCAGCCGCTTCAGAATATCGATGCAAAAACCCTTGCAGCACCGCTTTTCCGGGCGGGGGGCGTCAGGTGGAGGGCTGCGGGGAGGGACCAAGCTTGCGGAGGTTTGGGGAACCCCGTTATACTCTCCCGTGAGGTAAGAGTATGGAGGAAGGCACAGGCAGCAGCTAAAACTATGGTTAGCGCTTTCAAGGAAAACAGACTCAAAAGAGTTACCGGGCTTGCTCAAGGTCACCAAGCTGGAGTGCTTTGGGGGTCCTGGGTCCCAAGGGAGGAAGGGACTACAAGCCAAAACTACTGGGCTTCAAGGGAGGAGGAATTTAAAGCTGGAACTCCTGGATCCCGGGCTGTCACCTGTGGGTTCGGTTGAGCTGGCTCCGGCAGGGGACTGAGTCTCGGATGCAAGTGCCACTGATGGGGTCAGCAGGCTCCACAATGACAAACGGCCTCTCCTCGAGCGTGGCCACTGTGAGGTGCTGCGTGTCATCCACTGGCTGCAAGAAGCGACCGTAGCGGGACCATAGCGGGTACTTGAGGCGGAGAGTCTGCTGCTCCCAGCTGCCCACCTTCCAAAGAGAAAGAGAGTCATGCTTCCTGGGGGGACTTTCTGGGGTGTCCTGCCTCCATGTTCCTTCTCTCTCAGGCCTAGGAGTGTGGGCACCATTTCCCTCCAGTATTGAGGAGCCCTTTCCTTCTTCAGACCCAGGAGTCTGGGCCTTCAGTCCCATCCTCCCCCAGGACCCAGGGGTCCTGGCTCCCAGCCCACTCCTCCCTCAGAGTCCAGGACCTCAGGCTCCTCCTCTGCCAGGACCCAGGAGTCCAGGCCCTCTCCCATGCCTGAGGTCTGGGTTGCAACTCACCACCTCCCAAGTCCTGTCTCTGGTGAGGGAGATAACCACCAGGGAGGGGTTCACCAGGAAGCCATCCTCATTGAAGGAGTAATCTCGGTTATCCCAGGTAATGTTCATGAAATACCTGCCCAGGAGGAAAGGAAGGAGACATGTGGGGACCCGGGTTGGGTCCCTCGGCCCCTGAGGACAGAGTCCTCTTTCTTTTATTTTTTTTTTTTGTCTTTTTCCGTGTCCGGCAACGGATCACAACCCTCAGTGTCACCCCCGCACCGGACCGGGACCGGCAACGGGATCGCAGCCCTCGGCGTTGCCCCCGCGCCTCGCTCAGCCAGTGAGCGGGAACCGGTCTGCATGTGGGATCCGAACCCTCGGCGGGAGCGCCGCCGCACTTCCCAAGTGGCGCACTAGCGCAGTGCGCCACCGGGCCGGCCCCCAGAGTCCTCTTTCTAGTAACCAGCCCCAGCTATGGTTGGAATCTCTCCTCCTTCACCTCCAAGATCTCACAAATATGCCTCTTCCTCGCTCAGCATCCTCCCCTTGGCTGCCCAGTGCCCCCAGGATAAGGTCCCAGACCCTCAGCATGGTGCTGAGGCCCTAGAATCCCTATGCGTCCTGGCCCTGCCTACCTCTGAAGCCCATCTCTGATATCTTCCTATCTTCAAACTCTTCCCACCTGAAAACCCTCTTTTTGCTCTATCAACACTGAATGCAAGGTATCTCTCAAACATGTCAAGCGGTTCCTATCTCTAGGCCTTTGCAGGTGCTATTCTCTCTGCCTGGAAAACCCTTATACTACCCCTTCTCATCCTGACCAACTCTCATGTGTCTTAATGACTCAGCTCAAATGTCCCTTCTGCTAGGAAGAAACCCCCAGGGGGTCCCTGGACTCTCAGATATCTTCACGATGCAACATCACCCTATACTAAGGTGTCTCACATCATCCACCCAGTCACTGGGCTAGACTTTCAGCTGCCATCCTTACCCCGTCAGTCTCCCCAAACAGGCCATCAATCCCCAAGCCCCATCCTTCCTTCCCCAGGGCTCTCTCTGCCCCTTTCTATCCCCACAGCCCTCCTGGACCCTTACCCCAGCCTCCTGCCTGGCCTCCAACCTCAAATCTCTCTCCTCCAGTCTGTACTCCACTTAGCCCCAGAGGGATCTTTCTACACCCAAAACTGACTTCACCTTTCCCCTGCTCATAGCCCACCCATGGCTCACCAGTACCCTGGAACAAAGTCCAAATCTCTTAATCTGGTATTCAAGGCAAGTGGCACATTTACCTCCCCAGCCTCATGAATCCCATCTGTTCTGAACTATTATGGTCCCACCAATCTGCCCAAGTTTTTCTCTCCTCTGTGCTTTTGCACATGCTGTTCCCCCTGACTGGAATACTATTGCTGATGAACTCCCCACCACTCTTAAAATCATGTCCAAACCCCTCCCCTAGCCTAAAGGCCCTACATGAGCTGAGTTCCATATGTCTCTCCATTCCCTCCTCCTACCTTTCTTCCTCTTGCCCACTATTCTCCAGCCACACTTGGTGTTTCAGCCTCCCAAGCAGGCATGCTATGGTTTGAATGTTTGTCCCCTCCAAAACTCATGTTGAAGTCTGGGACTGGCTGGTTAGCTCACCAGTTGGAGCTGGTGCAGATAACACCAAGGTCAAGGGTTTGGATCCCCATACCAGCCAGCCACCAAGAAAAGTAAATAAATAAATAAATGAACAAAGAAATAAATAAATAGAAATTTAATTGCTATTGTGATAGTATTGGGAGGTTGGACCTTTAAGAGGTGTTTAGGTCATGAGGGCAGAGCCTCCATGAATGAACTAATGCTGTTATCGCAGGAGTGTGTTCATCCCTTCTCCCCTCCCTGCCTTTTGTCTTTGCCCTTCTACCACTTATGCCTTCCACCACGTAATGACACAGCAAGAAGGCCTTCTCCAGATTCTGGCACCTTGATATTGGACTTCCCAGCCTCCAGAACTATGAGCCAAATTTCTGTTCATTATAAATTACCCAGTCCGGGCTATTCTGTTAAAACAGCACAAAATGGACAAAGACAAGGCAATTCCAGCCCCAGGGACTTTGCACCTGCTATTCCCTCTCACTTCATTTGATCTTCCAATGCTTGGCTCCTTCTCTCTCTCTCTCTCTCTCTCTCTCTCTCTCTCTCTCTTTTTCTTGGCTCCTTCTCTTTATCCATTTTGTTAAAACTTCCAAATTTTGCCTAGTCAGAAAGGCCTTTCCTGACCACCTCACCTAGCCTAGCCCCCCTAGGCATTTCTTATCATATTCTCCCTTTTATTTTCATCTCAGAAGTTATCACCTGCTATTTTCTTCTTTCTTTTCTTGTTTGTTCACTGCTCATCTCGCCTATTAGAAAGTAAGCTCTGTGAGAGCAGGGACCTTATTTAACACTATACCCTTGTGCCTAAAGTGGTTCTTGGCACATAGTAGACTCTCAATAAAGGGCTTTTCAATGAATGAATGAATGAATGAGCAATTCATCCTTCAGTCTAAGCTTAGATATCTCCTTGTCCTAGAAACCTCCCTGACTCTATAGGCCGACCTGTGACTTGTGTACGCTGGAAGAAATTCTGGGTAAAGAACTGAACAGCCTCTGGGAGAGGCAAGCCTGATAGAAAGGGAGAGAAAGAGACAGAAAGAGAGGCAGAGAGAGAGACAGGGGCAGAAAGTAAGAAAGACAGAATCAGAAAGAGATGAAAGAGTAGCTGGCCTCTGGCTTGGCCTCCATTCCTGATGTCTGTGTTTCTGTGTGTGTTTATCTTTCCACATAAACCCCTTTTCCCCTGAGGACACTTGAATGAGACTCTTCTTCTTGCAACCAAAAATGTCCTGTCTTAGCCAGTACTCCTCCCTGGTGCTTCCACAATGCCTGTGCTACTGCCATTACTGCAAACATCATGCTGCGCTGTCATTATCCCCATCCCTGTTTGCCACCCCAACAGGACCTTGCTTTTGAAGAATAAGTTCATGGTCTTATTCATCTCTCTGTTCTCAGCACCCAGCATGAGCCCTAGTTCCTAGCAGTTGCTCAGTAAGTATTTATGAACGAGGGATACATTTCTCATCATCTTGTTCTGGAATCCCGATTTCCAACTCAGCAGTTCTCAATTCTTCTCCCTTAGGTCTTCTTCCTCACCCATCTCTTCTTCCCAAACTCAACTCTTCCTCACTTCAGGGTTAAAGGCCTCTCCTTCCATTGTTCTGTCACCAAACTCATCTGTTTCCCCACTCCCAGAGCTTCCTATGGTGGAGATGCTATCTTCCAACAAACTCTGTTCTCCTCTTCTAAAATAATAGCATGTAAACTGGGCACACAGCTGTCCAGCTAGGGTTAACATTTCCCAGCATTCCTTGCAGCTAGCCCAGGCCATGGGCAAGGGTGATATTCAAAATAGCTAATGATCAGTACAGCACAGGCACTAACCAATCAGAATGGCCCTCTAACCAATCAGAATACACACTGCTGTAAACAATCTGTAAGTCAGCCCTGACCATGTGACTACATTCTCACCAATAGGATGTGAGCTGTGTCCCTTCTACCTCACTTAAAAGGAAATTGCTTGCCCACCACTTCCTCTTTCCCTCTTCTCATGAGTTAGACCCATTCACTCATGCCCACAACCCAGCTTTGACTGTATAGAAAGGAGATGCCAGAGAAGCAAGGTGGGAAGCTCCTGGATCCCTGAATGATTACATGGAGCAGCAGTCTCCTGATAATCTTGACTACTGATCTCTGGGTTGTTATGTGAGAAAGGAACAAACTTCTATCTTGTATGGGCCACTGGATTGTTGGGTCTTTTTGTTATTGAAGTTCAGCTCGTACTCTAACTAGGGCATTTCATTGAACCTAAGATGCTGTCAACTGTAGGATGTATTGCTATTTTTATGTATCACAAAGAAAGAAAAAAAGTACTGCCAACTAAACCATCATAAGCCATCAATTATGACACATCTTGATTTCAAACACATTAAAATGTGAAAAACTATGTATCTTACTTAGTCATCAGACATAGTAATAAACTTGCTGTGTTTCAGGTACTTTTTCCAAATTACCTGATTTAACCCCAGTAAAGAGACCCAATTACACCCATTTTCCAGAAAAGGAAACTGATGCTCTGAAAGGGGATGTGACCCATTTGAAGCCTCTCAGCCAGTGAGTATTCCACATAGTCAGGCTCTGGAAGCCTTTCCACACCCCTCCCATCCAGCCCCACTCACCTATGCAGACTCTCTCCACGGTGGGTGCGGTTCTGGGCACGACAGTCATGGCCAAGCTCAGGCAGGAAGCCATAGTCACGCAGCAGAGCTTGGGCACCTCTGGCCACTACGGCAACACCAGCTGCCACACGCTGGGCCAGGTCATCCCTCCAACCAGCCGAGCGCACTGCAAACAGTCCTGCAGGCAGTGGAGCACCTCCTGGCAGAAGAAGGGGCTCCCCAGGGGCCCCTGAGCCCCCACCTCCAGCCAGCTGGGGCCCCACCATGAACCAGACGTAGCCAGGCCCAGTGAGGCCAGCCTCCTCGGCTGCCCGGAACACAGGCTCAGCCTCCTCACGGGCACAGAAGAGCAGGCGGATCTGGGCACTGACACTGCGGAGCTGGGCACCTAGCACGGCCTCACCTGCCCCAGGGTCCAGTGTCAGCGCCCCTCGGTGCTCCCAGCCCACCAGGCTGCCGTCAGTCAGCACCTCGATGTAAGACAGGAAGGCCCGGTGGCCGGGGGCACGCGTGGTCACTGCTACAAAGGACGTCCAGTCGTACTCCTCCAGCACCTCAAAGATGACCTGAAGCTGCTGCTCTGTGGAGGAGCCTAGTTGCAGGAAGGTGGAGCCCTTCTCCTGAGGGTTAGGGTAGAGGATGTCAGGCCTCCTGATGTGGGAACCTCATCTCCCAGAAACTGATAAGGGGATGATAGCTCCTAGCTGCCAACTTCAGATCACAACTCTCAATATGGCAGCCTGACTAGCTATTTACCGAACTTGCTCTCCTTTTCTTTCTAGGACACAGGGCTAGATCTGGGTCAGGTTTATCTACATGGCTGTTTTTCTAGACTCACCCATAAAATTTCTCCCCCATGAACCTTACTCTCTCTCTGTTTGAGGGCAGATGCAGAGGCCCCAGAAGAGAACTTTAAAGTACTAGGGGATTACAGACAGAGCCAAAGAGGTAGGGAGCCTAAGTCCCTGAGTCACCATATGGAGGAGAGCCACCTTCAATTAGGAACACCTGTTTGGATTTTACATGACTGAGAAACAACTTTCTATTGGGTTTAGCTGCTGAAATTTGGAGATTTATCTGTTATAGCATCTAACATCACTGTCATTAATATACCCAGCATCCAGTGAGGTAACTACAGCTCCCAGCATCCACTGAAAGGGACTGATTCCCTGTATACAAGGAGGGAGACTACATCTCCTAGTATGCAATGAGAGTGCTGAAGGTACTGTATCTCCCAGCTGGAAGAAGCTTTGCTGTGTGAACTTTCCCTTCTTTGGTTTTCCTCCTACCTCCCTATCTCCACCTTCTCTGTCTCCTATGCTGGCTCCTCTTCCTTGGCCAGAATTCTAAATGTAGGAGTGTTCTAGTGTTCTCTTTTCTTCTCTGTCCTCTCTTCCTGGCAATCTCATCCAGACACATGGATTTAAATACTGTCTCCTGCACTATCCAATATGGTAGCTGCTAGCCACTTGTAGCTATTTGAATTTAAATTAATTAAAATTAAATAAAATTAAAATTTTGTTTTCCGGTTGCATTAACCACACAAGTGCTCAACAGCATGTAGCTTGTGGCTACCATATTGAACAGAGAAGATACACGCCATCTTCATCATTGCAGAAAATTCTATTGGACATCGCTGGAATGCTGATGGCTCCTTATCCTCAGTCACAGCCTCTCCCATGAGCTCCAGACAAACCTATCCCTCTTTCTTTTTTTTTTTTTTGTAATTTATTTGTTTTAATGGACGCATTGTAATTATATATACTATCCTCCTCTCTATTCAACATCTCCCATTGGATTTCCAAATGGCATCTCAAAATCAGCATGTCACAAGAGAATTCTTGATCTTTCTTCAAATCTGATCCCTGTCTTCTTTTTCTTATTCACCCTGATGCTTAGGCCCCCAAACTAAATCATCCTTTCCCTCTCTTTTTCTCTCACACCCACAATGAGGCCATCTTCTATGTTCAAACATAACCCCAGTTGTCCACTCCTCGCTGCTGCCACTGTCACACTCTCATCGTCACGACTTTCTCTCTTGCCTAGGCATCTACAGCTTTCCAACCCATCTCTGCTTCTATTCTTGCATCTTCCAGTCTGTTCTCCAAACCGTAGCCAGAGTGATCATTTCAAATTATTAATTGGATCACATCCCTTCTCAGTTGAAAACCTTCCAATGATTCTACCTCAGAATCAAAGCCAAAGTCCTTGCTGTGGCCCACAAGGCCCTGCATGAACTGGCCCCATTGCCTCTCTGACATCATCTTCTGCCACCCCCCGTCCCCAGTCGGGTCCAGCCATACTCCCTCTTTCCTTGTCCTCCAACACATCAAGCTCTTTCTGGCTTCAAGAGCTTTGTTCTTAGCTATTGCCTCTCCTGGGGTCACTTTCCCCCACATCCTCTATGCTGCACCTAACCCTCCTCATTCCTCAGGTCCAGCTCAGGTGTCATCTCCTCAGGAAGGGCTTCCTCACTGCCATCTATTGAAGCACCATCCTCAGTTATTATAACATCCTGTCGATTTCCTCCAGGACAGATTTTACTATCTGTTACTTGTTTTGTCTGTCTCCCCTATTCTAATGCAAATTCCATAAGGCAGAGACCTTGTCTGTTCCCCCCCCCCCCCCCCCCCCCCCCCCCCCCCCCCCCCCCCCCCCCCCGCCCACCACCACCTGTATTCCCCAGAACCTAAAACAACCCTGGCACAGAATCAGCCCTCAATAAATGTTCCTGTAATTCACTGAGAACAGCAAGTGGACTTTCTCCCTAGGAACGTGCCTGTGGTTATATGTGTAGGGGAGACGGAAGTTGTCCTGAGGGGATGAGGTCTACCAGCATGCAATGAGAACCCTGAGAGGACCTCACCCTTCAGCAGGCGGATGTGTGCTGAGAGGACCACATTGCCAGCATTTGATGGGGCATAAATGGAGCTATGAGGACCACCCTTTCTTCCAACCAGGGACAGTGAGGGGACTACATTTCCCAGACCGCAATGGGTGTACACTGAGCGGACCACGGTGCCCAGCAGACAATGAAACAGAGCGGACCACACTTTCAGCAAGAGGGACCACATCTCTGGCTATGCTATGGAGGCGGCAGCCAGGAAATCATAAGTTCACTTCCCAGGTGATCTGCCTACAAATCTCTGTACAACACCTTGCCAAGGAGAATAAGAAAGTCGGACAGAGGTCCTTCCCAGAATGTTCTGGATAGGAGAGAACTACAAGTCCCAGAATGCAATAGTGATCCAGTTACAAAGCCATAGGTCCTCAGAGTAGGAAATTGGTAGACTTAGGCTCCACCCATCCAGGTGGCCCCATCCTTCAGCAAGTGCCGCCTCTCTGTTCCACTGGCTCCACCCCTGAATAGCCCCCATGCCTCTCAGGCCCCACCTGTTAGTTGACCCCTTCTCAGCCCGCAGATCAAGCTTGGTCCAATTCTCTTTCGCAACCAGGAGTCCACTGCAACTGGTCCCTCCTGTACCCTCGGGAGGCAGGCCTCTCTACAGACCACGGCTAGATTCAGCCTCTACCCTCTCCTACCCTGGGGGCTCCTGGCATTGACCTCTCATTGGCTGGTCCCGCCTCTACCGTGAGCCTTCATCCTCCCAGACCCACCCTCTGGATTCCCGCTTTTCACACCTCACAGCTGGGTATGTCCCTTTTCAAACCACACTCCCGGGACCTTCATCCACTCTGGACCCCGCCTCTTTAGTTCAGAGCTAAGGCCCCGCCTCATTTCTAGCCTGGCCCCTCACTGGGTAGCCCCATCCCTTCCCTGACTGGCCTAGCCCTAAACTTCGCTTCCTTGCTGCCTGGTTCTCTCTCTCGTCAGTCCACCTCATTAGTAACGCGGGCCCTTCTCAGACGCCTCCTTTCACTGGATGGCTCCACCCTGCTGCATAGACCTCTAGGTTCTGCTCTCAGCTGGCCAAGACACTCCCTGACTCTGTCCCTCAGTATTTGATGCCTCTCTCTCCTGGTCCCTGTCCCTGCCTTCCCGGCTGCCTCTCCACTAGACTTCGTCCCTTTCTGAACCCCATTCCTTTCCAACTGACTCCTCCCCTCTCAGATCCCAGATCCCACTCCTCCCTCAGATTTTGCCATCTCGGGCTGGTCCCAGTCCCCGCCCCTCGCTGGCTGGCCCCGCTTCGTCCCCAGATCCCACCACTTCCCTCTACTAGCCTTTCCTGCAATCCCTCGCCTACACTGACTGGGTCCACGTTCCCCCCTATCCTGATCAGCGATGACCGGCCTCCCTCTGGTGACCCCATGGAGGGCTCTGCTCACCCTATAGACCACGCCCCTCCAAGTCAGCCTGATTGACCCCTTCCACCTGGCCCCACCTTGTCCCGGACGCCGACCCACAGGGCTCTCTCCGCCCTGTCTAAGGAAGGCCACGCCCCTCAGTTCTGTCCCAGACACGCCTCCTGTGGTTGGCCCCGCCCCCAGCCGGTCGCGCGCACCTTGGGCGTGAGCACGAGCGCAGCGCCGCCGTGCACGGCCACGATGGGCAGCGAGGTCTGCGCCGACAGGAAGTCGAGGATGGGTGCGACGGCGGGCGCGCGCGAGTCGTCCTCGAAGACGACGCCGTGCACGCGCAGCCCCGACAGCAGGTCGCACAGCTGCAGCACGAGGCTTCGTGGGTCCGAACCGTTGAGCACCAGCGCCACGGGCCGCACGTCCAGGCCCGGGCTGCGCACGGCCGCCGCCACGGACGGGCCCAGGCGCACCCGTAATA